>NW_025781560.1:0-4123 GCF_021130785.1 Homalodisca vitripennis | reverse complement strand
AATTTAATTAAAAAAAAAGAAAGCGGTAAAAATTATGAAAATCAAAAGATAGAAATTAACAAAACTTTTTTGGGGTTTTCCCCGGGAAAAACGTTTTTTTTTTTGGGAAAAATTATTTTTTCGTTTTATTTACTTGTATTTTATGTATATTAAACGCCTTTACTAAATCTACCCAAAAATGGGTAAAAAATTTTTTAATAAAATTTCAAAATATCGTTTTAAAAAAATTTTGGGGGTTTTTCCTTTGGGAAAACCGTAAATTTTTCTTTAAAAAATTTTTTTTTGTTTTAGTCACTTTGTAAATTTTTTCCCCCTTTTTTAAAAACCCCAAATTTAAAAAAACTCATAAACAAATTTGTAACATTTTAAAATTAAAAAATCAAAAGAATCGAAAAAAAAAAAAAAATGGTTTTCCAAAAACGAAAATTATTTTTTAAAAAATTTTTTTATTTTTTGGGGGAAAATTGTATTTTTTTATTAAAAAAAACCCCTTTTCTAAAAATCTGGGCCTTAAAGAAAACCAATTTTTAAATTTTCCCAAAAAAAAATTTTTAAAAATAAAAAAACATTAGGGGTTTTTCCGGGAAATTTTTTTAAAATTATTTTTAAAAATTATTTTTTTTGTTTTATTTCCTTTGTAATTTTATTATAAAAAAAAAAAAATTCAAAAAAGGCATTTTCAAAAAAAAAAGAAAAAAAAATTGGGGTTTTCCAAAATTTTTCCAAAAATTAAACGTTTAAAAACTTTTTTTTTAAAAACCCTTTTTTTTTAAAAAAATTTTTAAAAAAGAAAAAAAATTATAAATCAAAAATAAAAAAAACTAACAAATTTTTTTTGGTTTTTAGGAAAAAAAAAATTTTCTTTAAAAAATTATTTTTTCTTTTTTAGTTTTTTATTTATTATTTTAAACGCCTTCAAAAAAAATCCAGCAACAAATAGAAAACCCCACAAAAAAAAATTTAAAAATATGAAAAAAACCAAAACATTAAGTGGTTTTCCAGGAAAAAAATTTTTTTTGGGAAAAAATTTATTTTTTTCTTTTTAGTTTTTACTTTTTTTTAAAATTTTTTAAACCCCTTCCCCCAAAATCTCGAAATTTAAATAGAAAAAAAAGAAAAATTTAAAAAATAAAATAAAAAAATTTTTAAAAGGGGTTTTCCTGGGAAAAAAATTTAAATTTTTTTGGGAAAAATTATTTTATTTTTTTTAGCCTTTGAAACTTTTTAAAAATTTAAAAAGGGCTTTACAAATAAAATTAATTTGAAACAAAATGTTAAAATTACAAATAAAAAAAGGATTTTTTGGAAACAAAAAAATAAAAAACATTAAGTGGTTTCCTAGGAAACGTAAATTATTCTTTAGAAATTTAATTTATTCGTTTTAGTCACATTGTACAATTTATGCTATATTAAACGCTTATTCTAAATCTCAGTAAACTAATAGTAACGCAGTTAATTATGCAAATCAAAAGATATAGAAACTAACAAAAATTAGTGTTTCCTAGGAAACGTAAATTATTCTTTGGAAAATTATTTTATTCTGTTTTAGCCACATTTACATATTTATGTATATTAAATCGCCTTCTACTAAATCTCAGCAAAACTAATAGTAACACACTATAGTTAAACAAATTCAAAAGATATCGAAACTAACAAAACATTAAGTGGTTTTCCTAGGAAACGTAAATTATTCTTTGGAAAATTATTTTATCAGTTTTAGTCACATTGTACAATTTATGCTATATTAAACGCCTAATTCTAAATCTCAGCAAACTAATATTAAACACACTAAAGAACTATCCAACACAATGCAAAAGATAGCGAAAATCTAACCAATACATTAAGTTGGTTTTCTTAGAATCGTAAATTATTCTTTGGGAAAATTATTTTATTTAGTTGTGAGTTCCCCTTGTACTATTTAGGTTCATATTTAAAGCCTTCCGAACTAATTCTCAGCAAACTAATAGTAACACGCGTCCTGAGTTTATACAAATTGAAAATATAATCGAAAACTAACAAAACATTTAGAGTGGTTTCCTAGGAAAATGTAAAGTATTCTGAGCGTGAGCTCGCTCGAGCTATATCACTAGTCTGGTGTAGTTCACTCTGTACTAGTATATGATATATCTAAATGACCTTCGACTTATTCTCAGCTAGCTTCCCTAAATCAGGGAACACTCGATTAGTTAATAACAAATCCAAAAGATTTCGAAACTTAACAAAACATGTATGTAGTTTCCTAGTAAACGTAAAATTATCCTGTGATAAAATGTTTCTTTTATAGTCATTTAAGGCACATTGCCCTATATAGGAGACAGTAAAAGCCTTCTACTAAATCTCCCTACCTTAATAGTAGCGACAGTATAGTTTTGAGTAAAAAATCAAAAGATATCGAAACTAACAAAACATTAGGTTGGTATCCTAGGAAACGTAAATTATTCTTTGGAAAATGAATTTTATTTATTTTTAGTCACATGAAATATTTTATTATATATTAAGTAACGCCTTTTACCAAACCTCAGCAAAAACTAATATTAACACACGAAAGTACCAACACAATTCAAAAGATATCGATAAATAACAAAACTTAAGAGGTTACCTAGGAAACGTAAATTATTCTTTGGAAATTATCTTTATTTCGTTTAAGTCACATTGTAATATTTATGTATATTAAATGCCTTCTACTCAATCTCAAGCAATCTAATAGTTAATAACACTACTATAGTTACCAACACAAATCAAAAGATATCGAAACTAAAAAAAAATAAAATGGTTTCCTAGGAAATGTATATTATTTTTTGGAAAATTATTTAATCAGCTTTAGTCACATTGTACTATTTAAAATATTTTAAATGTCCTTCTACTAATTCTCAGCTAACTAATGTAACACACATAGTTAATACATATCAAAAGATATCTAATTATGCAAATCAAAAGATATCGAAATAAAAACATTATGTGGTTTCCCTAGGAAACGTAAATTATTCTTTGGAAAATTTTTTATTCTGTTTTTAGTCACATTGTACTATTTATTAAAATTAAACGGCCTTCCTACTAAATCTCAGCACTAATAGTAACACATATATTTAATAAAATCAAAAGATATGAAACTAACAAAACATTAAGTGGTTTCTAGGAAATAAAATTATTCTTTGGAAATTTATTTTATTCAGTTTTAGTCTAATTGTACTTTTTTATTATATTAACGCCTTCCCACAAAATCTCAGAAAACAAATAGTAACCAGTAAATTTGCAAATCAAAAGTATCGAAATAAAAACATTATTGGTTTCCGGGAAACGTAAATTTTTTTGGGAAAATTATTTTTTTTCGTTTTGAAAATTTACTTTTTATGATATTAAACGCCTTTCTAAATCTAGTAAACCTAATAGTAACCCAAAGTTAATAAAATCAAAAGATATGAATTAAAAAAACTTAAGTGGTTTCTGGGAAAATTTTAAATTATTCTTTAAAAAATTTATTTTATTCTTTTTTTATTGTACATTTATTTATATTAACCCTTCCACAAAATTTCAAAATAATAGTAAGACATATTTTTCCCCAAACAAAAAAGATTGAAACTAACAAAACTTTAAGGGTTTTCCTGGAAACGTATTTTTCTTTGGAAATTATTTTATAATTTTATTACATTTACATTTATTATTTAAAAAACGCCTTTCAAATCTCAGAACTAATAGTAACCATATATTAAACAAATCAAAAGATATGAAACTAAAAAAACTTTTAAGGGGTTTTCCCAAGGGAAACTAATTATTTTTGGAAATTAATTTTAAATTTTTTTAGTCACATTGTACTTTTTTGGGTTATTAAAACCCTTTCTACTAAATTCAGTAAACTAATAGTAACAACTATAGTTAAAAAAATCAAAAAATACGAATCTAACAAAAACTTTAAAGGGGGTTTTCCCTAGGACGTAAATTATTCTTTGGAAAATTTTTTATTATTTTTGTCACATTTAAAAATTTATGTTTTTTAAACGCCTTTCAAATTTTCCAAAAAATAATATAACGCAGTATAATTTGCAAATCAAAAAATATCGAAACTAAAAAAAATTTAGTGGTTTCCAAAAAACGTAAATTATTTTTTGGGAAAAAAAATTATTTT
>NW_025781559.1:0-41080 GCF_021130785.1 Homalodisca vitripennis | reverse complement strand
AAAAACGATTTTATATTCAGTATAATACATTACTAGCTGTAAAGAAATACCGTACGGTATTTAGTTTAAAATAAAACAAAAACAAAATGTTTGTTCCTTAATGATGAGATAAATTGAGAAACAAGATTAACTCTTAAATAAATTTGTTTTTGTAAATAAAAATATCATGTTTTATTACGTTGTATTTTTTTTTAATAAAAATTTACATCAAATGTTCGAAAATAAATGAAGCAAACATTTTTTCCATTATTTATTACTAATCATCGAAATGCAGTTTTTTTGTTTTTATTAATTTCTAAGTTGGTAACGCACGAATAACAGCTGATCAACAATGGTATTCTGTACTGTTACGTTAGAACTGTGTATTAGTGGTGTTATGCAAGCTACAGCAGGAGATCGGGTTTTGTGAATCGTGTTATTAAATGCAATTTTTCTGTGAGTTTATAATTCGATTGTTTATTCAGCGAAAAAAATGCCTTACTTATTTACATCACAGGAATACGCTGATATGGTTTTTTATTTTGGGTTACTGTAATGGTAATGCTAGAGCTGCTGTAGAAGAATATGAACTACGTTATCCTAATAGGAGGATTCCAGATACCAAAACAATTTCAGGAACTTTTCGTACTCTTCGGGAAACAGGATCACTACCAAGTACTAGAACCAATTATGAACGAGCTGTCCAACTTGATGATGATCATTGTTATTAATGCTGTTCATCGCAGTCCAGGTGTAAGTACACGACGTATTACTAGGCGGATAGGAGTTTCGCAGTCAACGGTGTGGAGGTCACTTAATCGAAACAAATTTTATTCCGTTTAATAAACAAAAGGTTTAATATCTACAGCTAGGGGGATGGTCCGCTTCGCTTGGAGTTTTGCAACTTTTTGAATATTAATAATCAACTCTACAAGCGTATTTTGTTTACGATGAGGCACAATTCACTCGGGATGGTGTCAAGAACTTGCACAATGAACACTCATGGGCAGAAGAAAATCCACATGAGGTAGTGGAACAGAACTTTCAACACCGATTTAGCGTCAATGTCTGGTGTGGCCTTTTGCACAATCGGCTGATTGGACCTTTCATATTACCTGGACGCCTAATGCTGAGTTCTATTTGCATTTCCTTCAAGAAGAGTTGCCGCCAGCTGTTAGAGAATGTTCCTTTACATCTCAGACAAAATTTGTACTTCCAGCATGACGGAGCACCTCCCCACTTTTTCACGTGCCGTTTTCTGCTTACTCAAATCATCAATTTCCTGGACACTGGATTGGTCGTGGAGGGCCTCACCCTTGGCCACCAAGATCACCAGATCTATCTCCATTGGATTAATTGCATCTGGGGATGGATGAAAGACATTGTATACAAGACAAAAGTGAATTCTCGTGATGAATTAATTGCCGTATTATGGATTCGGCTGTGCAGATACAGGGAAGACCTGAAAAATTAAGAAACGCAACAAAAGCAATTACACAAACGTGCTGCAAAATGTATATTGATAATGATGGCCTCATTTTCGAACATCTATTATAAAAAAGGTATGCGTACGGTTTGGCCCAACCTGATTAATTTTGCTTAAAACTAGTATGTATTATACTGAAATAAAATCGATTTTTGGTACTAGTATTTCTGTTTTATTTTAGACTTTGATGTATATCAATTTTCTCAGAATTAAATTCTCTACAATTAATGTTTGTTGATTTTATGTATTTATTACCAATTTAACAAAGTTATTGTACATCAAACTTAAAAAAAAAAAACATTGTTTTTTCCGTGCCCCAATTTTTTTGCATTTAAACCCCTGAATCCCTCAAAAAATACTACAGGTACAGTTCTGAAACCTATTTTATTAGCTTTATCAGGTAAAAATACATAAGAATCCCACGTAACTAATAATAGCTGTAACTCGCTAACGAAGCGTTTTCGGACCTATGTTTATATAACATTTTTTCATTATTTTTACTAGTACAATGTGCTGTAGAAGTGGGGAGGAGAACTTCATGAATCACCCTGTATTTAATTATACTAGTATATCGATTATAAGATTGTCATGTTTTCATCTGATTTAAAGTGTTTGGGTCACTAAATAGATTTTCACAATTGTAAAAATGTTTTTTATCCTGAAATTGAGTTTCAAAAATATAGTACAGATAGAAGGGAGAATGATTAGAACATTAGATCTCTCAACAAAGACTGAAGTGAAGTTTTACCATTGTGTATTAGGTTCCTTTTGTGTAAAAAATGGGGTTTACATTGCTATGTGTATTAGGCTCCTATCATCACACATTATACACATTTATATAGGAAAGTAAGATATGAAACGCAAAAGACTTACACATTTTAGAACAATATTTATTTCTGAAATGGAGTGTTTTATAATAAACTGAATTAAAAAGTATATTATAAAACCCTTCATTACATAAGACCAATGATAATTCACTAAGTACTAGAAGAAATTCACGTATTTGTTCTCGTCATATCTTTCTCAACAATTATTGATGAAATTGATTATTTTATTACGTTGCTTTTATGGATAGGCAAATTGGAATAACTTTACGTGTGTAAAACTTTAAAGAACGCAAAATTATGTCATGAGATTCAGCTCTCTGTACCGACACTGTCACAAAGTTCTTTAGATATCATGATTAGTTACTTTCAAAAAGTTTGTTATGAATCAAAAATTAAGGATCATTCATCATAGTTTATTGTTAACGTTGTATGAGTATTATTGATCCTATATGCGCACCAGCTATAATCTGGTTCTCAAAGACGATACAAATTTGAAATTTAAAATCTATGCTGCATGGTAAAAAGTAGCCTGTAGGAAAGTTATATAGATTTTAATAAGGGTCAAAACTCATTCGATACTTGCTAGCTCACAATAATGACACCGGGAATATACAGGTGTAAATAAAGTCCTGATACACCTGGATATATTCCAAACTGATGGAGATATCGATCGATATACAATATTCACCATACCTATTAAAATACTTTTTTTTTACTTTTTGAAGGATAAAAATATTTCCCCCATTTTTCAAAGGGAAGGTAGAAGGGGGTAACTTTAAATTTTCAAATTTCAACCCCTATCTTGAGACATGTTATAAAGGTCTATACAGTGGAATCACAATGTAAGGGATTACTTACCCACAAACTTTTGCTACGATCGTCCGTAGGAAAATGTTTTGTTCATGTCGTTGTGTTTTCCCATTGTAGAAACGGCGTAGAGGCGTTTTCTTAGTGTCATTGTGTTTCGCTCGGAATTCACTTATTCTGAGGCTTTTTACCAAAGAAAGACGTACAAAATGTGATTTCCTAGTGACTGTGTGATACACTTAATGAAGGATTACATAGGCCTACTTTTACTAAAAAATATTTATTCATCTTTAAATAAGTTATTTGATATTTTCTGATTTTTAAAAAGAAACAAAATAAATTGATTTGCATTTTTCCCCTTCGTGGTAAATACGGTTGACGAATTCTGGTAAATAGTTAAATTTAATTAAATTAAATTCAAAAAAGCATAATTCATTTAACCATTATGTACTAAAAATATTGTCTGGAGTTTAATTCAATGTTATTACTAGATAAAACAAGTAAGAATACATAAAGAAAATACGAGATATATCACAGGAACTAGAGAAAGTTTGAAATACAATTATTACAATGAAAAGGTTACAATAAAACAAATTAAAATTAAAAAACAGTTACAATTAAGGCAACTTTTGGCACAAAACTATTAATAATTATGAAGTACCCTACCTCCAGAATCAACACAGAAATTCATTAACGGAATACATAGCCTTGTTTACGAGAAACTGTTTAATTTTATTTTAAATGCGTTGAATTTATTTAGTGTTCACAATGAGTGGATATGTTGCTGTAATCTAACATTCTATAGCTATGACTTTAAGGCACCACATCGGAAATTTTTCATAGTGCCCCAAATGCAGTACCTTCAAAATAGCTATTAAACCTGCAGCCCTTCAAATAGTTACGTTTCTGAACATTCAACACTGAAAAATTGACTGAAAAATAATTTAGGAAAACATTATAAAAGAATTCCCGTCAGCGGGAGTGGTAAAACAAGTAGCCTCTCTTGTGCGGGGTCAAGACAAAAGCACCCGGCCTTAGACCTGTCACCAACAGCGCGCTTCCCCACCCTATAATACACTTACCTCTCTGATCCATGAATATTTATTGTCTATTTGACGCATAGTTGGCTGCCCTGAAAGGCGCTCACACTTGACTTTTACTTAGTTCACTTCCAATTACTACAACAATAGGAGTTAGCGGGGTCGGGAAACGCGCCCTCCCCCTCCCATTGTTTGATAGCGGGTGGTGGGAGGGGGGAAATTAGAGCCGTCAAACGCCGGGCTTGTCTCCACAATGGCAGCGAATTGCTGATTATTATTCCTAAACGTTTATAGATATCCCGTCAATCGTCTATATTCAGTGCTATCTATCCGTAACTAACGCACGCTGAAAGGGTTTCACTGAGCTGTGTAATTTATTTCGGTTTTATCTGGATAGTTAACAACAGCTTTACGTAGTAGTGTAACTAATAAAATTAAAAAAAAATATTGTTCTCTTTGAACAAGAAGCTGAGGAAATGCACCTTGTTCTAAAAGAACCTTTGCACTGCTTTCAGAACGACAAGATATTCTGGATAGGTAAGGTTTGGAAGTAGGGACCGCCTCCTGTCGAGATCTATGAAGAAGGACTTTGGACATTTATCTAAGTTATCTCTCCTTGGAAGAAAGACAAGCCAGTTCTGTAGCAGTCTCTCTAGTCAACGCGTTGTATGACCTTGTATCTAGGCATGCAACTGCGGCTAACGCTCAGGAATCCACCAACCCCAGCAGTCATGCTCCGCAGTAGACTAGAACTATCGATCTACCCTTGCACCCCAGAATCTCGACATTTACGGTTAGTGATGTGCAGCTCCTGGACATCAATTAGATTGCCTAGATTTAAGTGACACATCGGTGTTTGCTGTAACCAGTGTAGGTTCAACTGGAAGTGAACCAGCCGGAAGTGAATCCTCCCGGGGAATTAAGACCCCTTAGAAAATTATATTACAATGATTGAAATTGTTGATTAATTTTCACCATATAGTTAAGCACTCTAAGAAAGACTACAGGAAGCAGATCTATGAAACAAATACATTGTTTTAGCTTTTGATGGAGGTAAGTGTAGAGCGACTGGACGTTGGTCGTTAAAAGTACTGCAGCGCTTAAACATATGCGATACTATGATCTGACACAAACCTATCCTTATTCTTCAGTCAATAACACAAAATGTTCTAAAACAAGTTGTGGGTAATTCTTCTAAAACCAATTAAAGTTTATTTCAGATTCATATTTTTTTCAAATTAAAAAAAAATATATTACTATGTTTTTTTTATAAAAAAAATATTAAAACTGGCGAGGTTTCCGGTACAATAAAACACGTCATTACGTATGCGTACTAATTCTTACAGCCGTCACGCGACGTATTGTGGTGCGCCTGCATTCCTCGACTAGGCAATACGAAGGGGTATACACATTGCCTACAGCGCCTTCTCGTTGTACGCAGCTCCATAGAAACTATTGCTCGGTCTGATTGTAATTGTCCCAATAAATTAAAAAGTGTAGCCTACATACATAATACAAGATATCTCGAATTATTAAAAAAAAATAAATAATAATCACTTTAAGTTAAATTCAAACTTTTGACCATTATTTACTATTAACAACCATGGCAATATTATCCGGTGACATTATTCTAACATGTTTGAAAATGATTCTGTAATCTGATGGATAAATCGTCCTCTGTAGTATATTGTGCTCAGCTACTTGTGGTATCTGAGCTAGAATTTTTATTTTCAAATATGCTCGAAGAACAGAGTAAAAATGCTCCGAATTTGATAAATCATTTCTGTTTTTGTCGCCTTTAGGCGACAAAACCGAAAAAACGTTTTGATTCGAGTCAAAAACTAAATTTTTTCGCAAATTCCACTTAATTCCACATGTTACAACCACTTTTGTGTGGGGATTCCCTGAGAATTTCTTATATACTTACCGATAATTAAATCAGATTCCAACACCCTACGGTGTTCGACAGCATCACCTATGTCACACCATGTAATTCCTATAAATTTCGTAACAAAATTGAATAGTAGTTTTTTATGCAGTCTTTACGTACGTATTAACAAACTCAACCAGATTGGAATAAGCATGCGAAAAAACGGCTATCTATATTAGAATATGTTATTTTACGTCGACCAAATGTCCTATGAAAACAGACAAATGAAGAACGTGTAAAGAAATTGCTTAAAGAGTAACTTGAGATGAATTTACTATATCAGGATGATAAACAAAGTGAAGAGTTTATTCTTTGTTTGAAGGTTAATTGTGGCAAGCCGTTCAAACAATGAGCCACATCGGTATGGGCTAAGTTATTTATTATAACTTAAGCGTATTGTGATAGCTTTTGTAAATGTTTATGACTGACATATATTTCCACAGAAAATTAAATTTTATTTCTTCATGGAACATAGATTAGTTTGTCTATGGTAAGCTGACGATAAAGCTATAAGTGTTGTAAATATAAAATTGTGTTCTTTAAATTTAAAGTGATACTAAGATTGTTTGTTTGAAGGTTATTGTTTACGATGGAAGGATTGTGAAGGAAACAGGATTTTCCGGACATTTGCCATCGTTCAGTGAAACAAGAAATCAGTAACACTACGTTTTCGAGATCTGCAATCTGATCTCTTCTTCAGGTAAAGAACTAACCTAATACATAATTACAAACTAGGCTAAAATAAACAAATCTTACCAAAGCGTTGTGGCACGCCTAGGTCAGGAATCACAGCCACCATGTTGTTTGTCGACTTCACTAACTCTATAAACCTCTAATGGATTTTATTAGGCGGTTTAATGTCTTTTTAATTCTTGTACGAGAATAGTTATAAAGAAACAAATAGTAGTAATTACTAATTTGATTTGGCTAGTCGAATAGAAGAGTCTACACATGTTGTTAAAAAATGCTTTTAATTTGCTCGTTTATATTGACTGAATAACTTATGAAAACATTATACGACTATTCGACATGAACTGATGTATTACATCATATATTATATTTTTTCTTTACTTACACAAAGTTAATAATTTTACACAACCATCTCTATCTTTATACAGACAAGATAACAGTAGGCCTACGCCACACCAAGTGTCATGTAAGAGGCTTCGCTAAATTTCAAATATGTAGCTCATTTCATTCTCGAAATGTCCTGCGGGCAGGTAGTCATACAGAAAAGAAATGTTTACACTCCCCCCCCCCCCCCCCCCGCCCGACAGACAAAGGAGAAATTGTGTCAGCCTACTGAGTGATAGGCTTCAATGACGCTCAGCCAAATTTCACGGTTTGACATGCACCATCATAAAAGTAATCATTTTTCTGTGTAGAAATCAAGTTTTTTGATGAACAAATGGAATATTTTTCGAAATATCTTGATGCCACATGATGCATTCTCATTTTCGTTCAGTATGTTAGGTTTTATAGTAGTTTTCAAATAATGAAAGTTGCGTTACGCTAGCGAGGGTACTACTACGCAAGGGTGCACTTTATTAAGTGCATGTTTTAGAGTTAGTGAAGTTGACACACACAAAAATAGTGATTGTGATTCCTGACTTATGCGTGTCACAACTCTCTGGTAAGTTTTATTATTTTAATCTAGTTTGTAATTATGAGTTAGGTTAGTTATTTACCTGAAGAAGAGATCAGATTTCAAATCTCGAAATGTAGTTTTTACTGATTTCTTGTATCACAAAACGATGGCAAATGTCCGGAAAATCCCGTTTCCTTCATTCCTTTCGTCGCCAAAAACAAACTTCAAACAAAGAAGTGCGCTTAAGTTAAATATTGTTAACGAATTTAACATTGACTTCAATATATTATATTTTCTTTTTACTCTACGAATAAAAGTGTCACTTATTAAAATGACAAATGATGATACTCATTTATTCTGCAACTTTCTCGTTGCCATCATGGTTGCTCATAAGACCAATGTCAAAACGTTCTCTAACGCTCAGCCAAACCCCATAGCTGTGACATGCACCATCATTAAACTCATAAAAAAACTGAAGCTTCATTCAGACTTTAAACTCTATGGGTGAGTTCTTTTTAGAAATATCGTGTGGACAAACAGATAGGAATGAAATTTTTACAGCCCCTCCAGTGAGAGGCTTCATTAACGCTCATTCAATAATGGTATCTACTTTTAAAATATAATATGTTCAGGTGGAGTATCCAAAATCCTTAAATTTTCGGTGCGATTCTAAAATTATGGTTAAAACCACAACACCGTTCGACCGTTTCCATGACGTCTTCTAGTTATAATTATGAATGAGGAACATATTGTTGTGTCATTCACAAATAGGGTTGCACACATTGTCTGCCAGAGGATATGCTCGTTCTTCCCATACGCTGTATTATTGTCTATGCAAGTTGTATCCTAAATTATTGAATGGGTACAAAATGATATTGTTTCCGGAGAAGATTCTGCCAAGTAGGTGAACTTTTTACGTCTCTTTACAAATCAAACTGTTTTATAACAATATAATTTTGACGTGTTTTAATCTTATTTCAGGGGTATAAATAGCCTACAGCTGAACCGTTAAAATTATTGCTAGGATGACTATATAGATGTTGGCCGCCTAAAATATTATTCAACCAATTGCTGTATCGCGTTATAGAGAAAAATGTGAAATAAGGTTTAGATTCGTGAATTATACGCAAACACGCGTTTTCTTACAAGTAAAATTGATAACATTCGTTGAAATCACTAAAATGTACAACTTAGTATAAACAATTATAGAACATATAAAAACTGAACAAAACACTAACAAACAACCTTTTTCTGAAGGAAACAGGATTTTCCCGACATTTGCCATCTTTCAGTGATACAAAAAATCAATAACACAACGTTTCGAGATTTGCAATCTGATCTCTTCTTCGTGTGTCTTTGGTTAGTTTTTTGTATCACTGAAGGATGGCAAATGTCCGGAAATATCCTGTTTCCTTCACAATCCTTCCTTCGTCAAAAACAAACTTCAAACAAAGAACCTTCTCCTGGTACAATATTAAAATATGATTAATATTTTCATATTATTGGTGTTAAATATATAAAACGTAGTGCTTAAATTTGCAATTGTTCCGAGTTTTATCGATGGGTTATAAGCTTTATTGAACATATTACAGTTGCTTAAATAAAATTCATACATTTAATATTATTTTTAAAGAAGTGTACGAGCTCGTATTATACAGCTCAAGTAATTAAAGTCCGAAGCCAGATTAGCTTAGTGCAAACTGAAATCAATATGCAGCAGTACGGTGATACAGTGTGCGAACTGTAACCCTAATCTACTTACCAATAATAACAGAGAAAGCCACAAGTTGCTATAGAGACATCACACTTGGGGGACTTCCCTTCTCTACATATTCAGATCAGATCAATATCCTAACATTTACCCAACATCGCTGACAAGGGTCTCAGAAGACATCGACATGTACGTGTCTTTCACTTGCATTATTCAAATTTTTCAAAAAATCTATCATTACATACATTAAATATCTACTACACAACTAGTATACACAAGCTTTGTATACACAAGGTACGAATACATCACAACCCGTCTCGCGTAACCGATCGGTTTTGCTTAAGTTGCACGTAAAAGTTAAAGTCTCTGGCTCATTTAATTAGGCTACATGTGATACGAGATACTACGCATAACGTAGCTAATATGGTAGGAAGGGTTAATTCAATTGAATTTTGAGTTTAGCTCCAGTTCACCTTCCTTTTATTACAGCGTCTGGTGTCTGACTCGGACTTTAATTGTGTACCTGATGAGACAATGAGACCATCACTTCACCTATTTATAAGTGAATCCGATGTCAATACAATGTCAAGGTTTCACTTTGAGCTTCTTCGTCGTCAACTTTCTTTGGATCTCTTCAGACGAATATGACTCCAGATTCCAGGAGTCAAGTCTGAGACAGCGTCAGATACCAGACGCTGCAATGAAAGGAAGGTGAACTGGAGCTAAATTAAAAATTCAACTATGCTACATGTTGAAATGTCACTTTGTTTAAATATTTATTTACCCTGCAATGTTCTCCTTGCCCCAGTGGTCACACATAAGACCAATGTAAAACTGTTCGCTAACGCTCAGCCAAATTGCGTGGAGTGACATACACCATCATCGAACTCAGTAAGTGTTGCGTATACAGGGTGCTTCAGAAAACCCGTTTCAAAACGTCAAATGGCTACAGAGATTTAGTTTAGACGGTTTTCTCCATTAAATCATCCCTACAAAATTGTTTTAAATAATTTCAACTATATAAAAATACAGGGTATCCAAAAACAGAGTTTTTGGGATTCCATGATGGAATCTCAAAAGTAAAGTGGTAGGGTTTGCTCAAGATATAAAAAAATATCTAAAGTGCGATGTCAACAAATATATAACAAAAACAATGAACATGTTAATTTATATCGCAATATAGCCAGATTCTACTCTATAAGAAACGGAAACGCTCATTTGCTAATGTAATTTAGTTTAGTATTGCGAAGAATCCTCAACGCCTCTGTAATTACCAAACAGATAACCCAAGATGTAATTGTGGCAAGCCGTTCAAACAATGATCCACATCGGTATGGGCTAAGTTATTTATTATAACTTAAGCGTATTGTGATAGGTTTTGTAAATGTTTATGACTGACATATATTTCCACAGAAAATGTAATTTTATTTCTTCATGGAACATAGATTAGTTTGTCTGTGGTAAGCTGACGAAAAAGCTATAAGTGTTGTCAATATAAAATTGTGTTCTTTAAATTTAAAAGTGATACTAAGATTGTTTGTTTGAAAGTTATTTTTTACGATGGAAGGATTGTGAAGGAAACAGGATTTTTCCGGACATTTGCCATCGTTCAGTGAAACAAGAACTGATTTCTTGTTAACATATATATATTTCGGATAACTATTTCAGATTCAATAATAAAGCCAGATATTCATCATAATCTTAATCTATGATTTTGTACAATGGTTTTACAGCTGAGTTAATGTATTTTTAAATAAAAAAATTCAGTTATAACCATGAAAGGTTTTTTTAATACAAGAAAGAAAAATTTCTCGATCTTACAACAGGAAATTAAACGCATTTAATTAACTGATCAGAGGCACCTTGAAGTCTTACCAAAATTACCGCTAGATTCTGAAATTAAAAACCTATTTATCTTAAAGGGCTGTGAATGTATAATTGAAGAAACAAACAATCATTGACACTAGAAGGAATTGATTGCACCTCGTTAAGTTAAACTAAAAGGGGAAAGGTGATCTCCTTTGAAAAATCGGCGTGAAGATATTCAAGAAGTAGGAAGGTTACATGAAACATTTTAACACAACTATAACATCCATTATAAAAGACGGAAATTCAAATCAAATTCAAATGATTTTCGATGAGACTTTTAGAGAAGATTTTATTTCTTTTTATTTTGACATGTTATAAAGTATGTAGAGGCTTACAGTGAATTGCATTTTTTGAATAAATTTAAAAAGTTAGTAAAAATTAAAAATAATAATTTTAATATTTACTCTGAATAAAATTGTATTAAACATATCTAACTTAAATAACTCTTTTGTTTAATATAATGTTACGGAGAACTTGGAATTTAAACGCCCTTTTAACAGAATTTAAAGTAAGTAATTATAAAAATAAATAATTTCAATAAATGAAATTAATAATATGTACGTATAATTATGAGTAAATAGCAAATACGGACAAAATTTATACTAGTGAGTCTGACACATCGATTACGATTAAAACTAATAATGTTATGTAGAGCAATAAATAAATTTTTCTCACCTTCACAATATTTAAGAGTAAAGTAAAGATGTCCTTATTATACCAGGCGAAGTAAAGGTTAAGAAGCCCTCTCTAACACTTAACCTGGAGACCAACGGCTTAAAAGTGACTTCCGAACCACCTACTCACTTCGTACTTCTAATTCCGCAGGAGTTGGCCCAAATTGGGCTTCTGCAGGTCAAACTGCCCTAGGAAAGGGTCAGTGGGTGGGTTGGGTAAAGTGCCCACACAAAATTCTAAAAAAATCTTCTACACTATAGAAACAATTTAAGACCAAAAAGTTCTTTAGCTCACTCTTGAATTTTTTTACAGAATTTAAATATTTTATACTAGAAGAACTTGAATAATTTTGTTTCCAGAATACTACGGGTTTTTTTTCAAAAAGAGTAAGAGTATGGTATACAGCAAAATTGTTTCTATGCCTAGTGTTATACTAATGAACATCATTTTGGTATTCAATGTTTTGTGTGTTTTAATATACACTGCACACTCATAGACATACAAAAATGGTACTGTTAGGATATTTAAATCAATAAAACAATTTCTACAGTGAATCAGAGGCGGTAAACCCAGCATAGCTCTGACTGCTCTTTTTGACCAATGGCCGGGCAGGCGGCTGCTTGCAAGGACAGGATCCCTGAATTGCAGGTAAGGGATAACCACATCTTAAAAGCTGAGGCAATATTTTACTTGATTATGAAAAAAATTGCGTGCGCAGAGAAATTGGAACTAAGTGAAAATAAATCTGGATCTACCACTGACAATCCACTCCTCGTTTGGCGTTGTCCATTTTGGTGAAGGAGCCTGAAAGTGGAGTTGTGGGGCGGGGGGGGGAGGGTGGGGGTGTAATGTAGAAGGCATTGTCTGAGTTACCATCAACTTATTGGATAAGTGGGCGGACAGGAGATGCGCTAAAAGCAGTTTTCCTCACGCCAACAACACCCGTAGGGGTTGAATTGACTGGGAACCCTCTTCCGCCGAGTATAATAGGGGTTTTATTGTTTGACTTTTAATAGAGTTTTATACGATTTTAAAACATCATTACAGACCCATAGCAAGAATTAATAGCCTTTCGTATCCGGTGGAAATTAAGTAATTATGTATAATTTATTAATATAGCATTAATTAATCAGTCAAACTTATTTCATTGAACTAAGAGGTACCTTACTCTATGAGTAAGAGTTATACACCAGACGTTTTTAAGTTTATTGTTATATAAATTTAAAACCGATATGAAAATTAAGAAAATATATTTAATTATAATTAGCAGCTAAAATGTTGCAACTTTATATTTAAAATTTACTTAGACATCTATTTAAGTACATGTAGATTTTGAAGCATTTTTATACTCTCTATGTATCAAATCAAATCAAATCAAAATCAATTTTATTTCAAAATTTGCAAACAAGCACAGTACACATAATATAAATGAAATTAGTCCCACATGGGCCATAGAGGCTTGTGCGTGGTGACGAGTCTGTTTCTAGTTGCTGTGCACAGCGGTATCATAATAGTTATCCTTAATAACAATAAATTATTTTACATCTATTTTCAAAACAATTATTAAGTATGAAATCTGAAATAATCTGTGTAATTTGTAGGCCACAGACAACATTAATTATGCCACAATACCCAAATAGTCTAATTATTTGATATAAAAGATCATATAAAAATAAGGTATGTTATTTGCTATAGTGCAAATAATTAAAATGGAACAAAATTAATTAACTAACGATACTTAGGTTAAAATTTGGTTTATTAGAGGTGTTCAAATCCATCGGAGAGGCGAAACGGCGCAAGACGGCCATCGTAACAATGGTGAAAAACAGTTTGTTGCGTGTAGTAAAGTAAGTTAGTCCAGTAAATAAACGTGATCATATATTTTAGTCTAGTATATAGATGAGAGCAGCGACTCAGCGTGTTCAGCGCCGACCCCCAACAGCCAGTTAGAGACAAGATTTCTGTATGCGGACAGCGGGACCTGCAGGTCCCTTATGTATTGCGGAATATTTCTGAGTAGGAAATTTGCAATGTAATAAGGATTGGTGTAATTATACGATTTTACTACTCGGGGAACCTGCAAGCCCACGCTAACAGCATTCCTTGTAAAATATCTATGTGTGACAGGGGTGACGATCTCCTGCCTGTGGCTCCTCGCGAAGACCAGTAAGCTTTTAATATATAGCTGCCGAATTGATAACAATTGTGTCTCTGTATAAAGCAAGATAGTCGGGTATCTGTTGTGTTTTTTGAACGCTGCCTTAATAACTAAATTTTGAACAGTCATTAACGGATATAAAATAGACCTGTAAGCCCCTCCCCATACTATAATACCATATTGTAAAATTGATTGTGCATAGGCGTAATAAATAGTTTTAATTTCATTGGGATTTAATATTTCAGTTAATTGATGGAAAACGTAAATCATTTTCCTTAGTTTAGATTTTAACATGTGGATGTGTGGTTCCTATTTTAATTTTGAATCCATGATGACTCCCAGGTACTTGTACTGGTTCACCCTCTGTAACACCCGACAATCACAGGAGCCAATGTTCGTGTCACCGCAAGAGTGGAGTACCAATCCCATGTCCACAGGCGGCTCGCCCGCGCTGCGCAATGAGATCGGCATACATTTAGTTTTTGAAACATTCATGGTTAGAATATTTTCATCAAACCACCGTTTCACTAACGCCAATTCTCCCGCAGCAACACGGTAGACCTCCTCCCACGATCTCCGCTCAAACAATATTGCAGTATCATCTGCAAACAGAAATATCCTACCAGTAATCTCGAGTTTAACAATATTATTTATGTAAATTAAGAATAGAAGTGGACCAAGAGTACTACCTTGGACTACACCGTAATCAACACTCATTGTGTCACTTATATATAGAGACTGTTTGCGTACGTCCGCTCAAATAGCTTCTGAACCAGTTCAGCTCTTATCCGCGCACTCCAACACATTCTAATTTGCGAAAAAGCAGGTTTCTGTTTATACTATCAAAAGCTTTTGCCAGATCAATGTAAAGAAGTAACACTTTATTATTGTAATTTAAGGCATCTGTTATACATTTATTAATTGCGAATAGGGAGTCTGAAGTATTTTTGTTTTTGCGAAAGCCGTATTGGGACACTGACAGAATATTATCATCTTCGAGGTATTTCTGTAATTGAGATTTTACACACTTCTCTAGTACTTTACTTAGCACACTTAGCAATGATATTGGCCTATAATTGTGCATGTCTGATTTACTATTGTTTTTGTAAATTGGGATTACTTTTGCAGATTTAAATAATTCTGGATAAACACCTGAAGATATACTGAGATTTATTATATGTTTTAGAGGGGACGCCAGCTTACTAATTTGTTGCTTGAGCAGGGCTACGGGGAGGCCGTCCATACCGGGAGCCGATCCACCTCGCATTCCCCTGACACACTCCTCCACCTGGCTGTCCGAGACCGGGCGCAAGCGAAACTCATGCCCCTGTACCCTATGCACTGTATCATCCACCAGCAGGAGACCAGTTGATGCCGGCACTTCCATGGCCAACTTCCTTCCCACTTGCGAAAAAAACAAATTAAAAGAGTTAGCCACTTCCTTTGTACTTCCACCAGGATTGTCACTGTTTTGAGTAAAATGGCGCACAGGAAACTCCTCTCTCTTTTTCCTGACAGAAATGAACTCGTTAACAGTTCTCCAAAACATTTTCGCGTTTCCCGCTGAATTTAATAATTTTTCTTTGAAATAAGCCGTCTTTGCTCTTTTTATTTCATTGCTTAAGTTGTTCCTAAAAATCAAGTAGTAGTTTCGTAATCGTTCATTAAATGGTTGTCTTTTTAATATTTTACTTAATTTATCACGTTTTCTAACAGCATGAATTAAATTACATGAAATCCAAGGTTTCAGTTTTTTATTTCTTGTAGATAGATATTTTTGTTCGTAACGAACTTGCTCTGAGCTTGTCAAACGTGTTTAGGAAAGCGTTACAGCTAGCATTTACTTCTTGTAAGCCGAGGACATGGTCCCACGTCTGAGCCGCTACCAGCCCATCCAACATCTTCATGTCCAAGTACGTGTTGTTTGTGTCCAAACCGCGAGGAGAAGTAATTGGAAGACGTATCATAACAGTGACAGCATAGTGGTCGGTAATTCCTGTTTTTAAAATACCTGAAGTAATAAAGTCATAGTTTATCATGTTTTAAGAAGATATGGTCAATACAAGTCAAAGAATGAGCAGTAACCCGTGTTGGTTTGTTTATACAGTTTAATTAGTCCAGCTTTGTACATTATATTTAGATAACTGTCTTGTTGAGCGTCGTTTATTGTACTATCTAAGATATCAATGTTTATATCACCAGTGAATATGTAGGAAGTATTGTTTGCCAGTTTCGAGTAGTAAAGTTCTAGATCAGATAAGAATAATTGGCAGTCCATCGCAGGGCTGCGGTAGATAGCTAATATGTCAAAATGTCGGCCGTCAAAGTCAAGTTGTAGTCCAGTCGCTTCCCCTAGTTTAATTTGTCGCGAGCCGCCGCATAGATCTGTTCTTAAGTAGACCACCGTACCATCACATCTGTTCCAGTTGTCAGTCGTTCAAAATACCTCATATCCATCTATATTAGTCTTGTCTGAGTCAATCCACGATTCTGTAAACACAATGATATCATAAATAATGTTCAAACTTTGTATTAATATTAGTGCCTGGTCGATATGTTTATAATAACCACGTATATTTAGATGCAATATTTTAAGACTTCTGTTTATCCCGTTATGGAAACATTCAGTCAGTTCAGTATGGCAGTCAAACTCCTCACAATAAACTTGTCCGTGGCCGTCAAGCGCAAGTAACACGTCCCTATCCAACCTTAGCAACAACCCGTCCGTCCCGCCACGACCCCCGCCGCGCCAACAGCCGCACTGTTTAATTTTACAGACCCCTATGTACACAATTTGATTATAATTTAGTAAATATTATTGCCATTGAACTTTATAATAATTTTAAACATGACAGTTATAAAGAATGTTCAACGATTTTAAAATAAGTAAGTTTTATCGTTTATCGCCGCCACGACCCCGCCGCGCCAACAACCGCAACGTTTAGTTATACAGGCTTATATATACACAATTTAATTGTAATTACAATTTATAATAATTTTAAACGTAGCTGACTTAAAAAAGATGTATAAGAATAAAATAATATAAGTTATTTAACTATATCTTTCCGGTACCGTAGGTGTTTCTTTCGCTAATTTTTCTGTTATAAAAACCATGATTAGTTACATCTCCGTTATTCCCATACCAACATTAAAAATCTTTTCGAATAACTTATACCATTGTTACCACTTTCTTGCTTCTGGAATATTATATAGGCTTTATCCTCAAACAAAGAACATACCTTGTACATAATTATGTATTTCTAACGCCAAGCACACTCACATACAGACACACGTACCTACATACAGAACTATACACAAGTTGCATGGTATATTACAATTATATACTGAAAAGTGTAAACAGGTAGTGCTTATGTAACTAATCTATGTAACTAAAATATTAAATTTGACTTGCTAATTTTAAACATGACGGTAAAAGAATTACAGAAATCGTACACATAGAGATAATCATATAAGAATCATCCTACTGCTGATTAATTAATTAATTACCACCACATTATTCAATGGTTTAATAACATTTTATTGATCTCCCTTACACACACATTCATTCTACAAATATTCATCTCCATTTATTGTTTACAATTATGTACAAGTTATAATATTCGAACATAAGTATTTTTGTCTCATAATTACCACAATGAGAGTACACGGATTCATTGTTTGATTAAAACCATTACTTGTCGTTACTTATGTAACCAAAATAAAGAAAATAGGAACACGTTAAACTAAAAAACTGATAACACAAGAAGTACTAACCTACCCAAATTAGTACTATTAAAGTAAAAGAATCTGTCTGTTTCTTTAGATACTACTTAAATTGAAAATAAACTTAAATTGTCAGAACCTAACAAAGTACTAAATGAAAAAGGGAATTATTCATTGAATTATGCTTAACCTTAGCTTAAAATAAACTAACACATTTAAGTAAAGATCTTTTTAATAAACAAAAATTTTAATTCTCATTAATGTAGAAAGTTATATAAACAAAAAAAAATTTTCAACAAGAACCCACGTTACTTACTGGACCGAGGACACTTATCGGACATGGACTTAAATATGGCTATTCATTCGCTAGAAGCTCCAAATCCTCAACAGATTTTACAGCCGTCGCCGGTGAGTCAACGCCAGCTGTCTTCCTGATTAAGATGCGGCAGTCACGGGTCCAGGCGAATGCGATCTTCTTCTCTTTCACGAGACTCCTAGCCTTTCCGAGGATCATCTTGTTGTAGGGGGTGAGGTGGTCGTTTATGTAGACCCTTGTTGACGGCCAGCTACTGTAGAGATTCGTGGCAATTAAGTCTCGACGATGTTCCCAGGCAGCGCGCATCCATTCCATCTTATAGTCTCGGGACACGAGTCGCATGATGATTGTGGGGTTGCGCCGTTGCTGTGACTGCGGCAGCCGATGTAGCGCAGAGATGTCTCCCCGGCAGAAGCGAACATTCAGACACTTGGCCAGACATTCGATTAGTGCGTAGATGTCTTCTCCCTTCGAGTATGGGACTCCAACAATTTCCAGGTTGTCTCTTCGGGAATATTGTTCGAGGTCTTGCATCTTCGTCTTTAGTTCCATTAGCTCCTCCCTCAAAGCAGCGTTGGACTCACTGATTCGTACAAATTCCAACTTTCTGGTCTCATTTTCAGAAACCAATACATTCAGGTACCACCCTGCATTGTTTTCAATTGTTGTATTGACATTAACCAGTTGGTTTTTTACAGTCTCCACGTTCGCGTTAACGTCATGAATTTGCGCACTGAGAGTTTTACCCAAGTTATTAATGGTATCCAATATAACAGAAGACTCGACATCGCTGCCGCTCGCAGTCGAACCAGTCTCCGCCCTGCACGTGTCACACTTCCAGGTGGCTTTGCGTTGGGTACTCAATTTTTTAAAGTTTTCGATTGTGTCAAGTCGAGTGCAAGTTGGGTGAAAAGATTCTTTACACTTCGCGCAGACCAACACCTCCTTGATGTTAGAGATCACTCCGGCACACTTGATACAGGATGACATTTTTCTAAAATATGAAATTGCGGGGAAATATATATATATATATACACATTAAATTGTATAAGTGGCAATAGCCTTATTTAATTTCAATAAACATTGAATCACAAAAAGTACTTGCTCCGCCGGGAGTCGAACCCGGATCTCTCACTTGCCGGGTGATACGGCCATATAAAATATGTGACAGATACGGCCAAATACAAAATAATTGAATCGGAAAAAGTAAGCGCTCTGTGGTGTAATGGTAGCACATTCACCCGGCAAGTGAGAGATCCGGGTTCGACTCCCGGCGGAGCAAGTACTTTTTGTGATTCAATGTTTATTGAAATTATATATATATATATATTATATATATATATATATATATATATATACTGTATAAAACCGGCACGGCACGGACAGCAGGCGGACAGGCGGTCACAGGCAGATCAGATAACCGCAGACGGACGGCACACAACCGGACTCACTGGCATCTAGATAACGACTGGTGTAATGCAGGTATAATATAAATGATGTACTTCACAAAATGTTTTGTAGGAGAGTTTTTTGCGTAATTATCATCAGTTTCATCTGCTAGAAATTGGTATCGAAGTATTATGGTGGCGTTATCACGTCTTCGCACTGTTTAATAAAACTTTTTTATTATTATTACTTGTTTATTCTTCGTATGATAAATATTTTAATGAATAATAGGATTTTGGACATTCGCCATTATTGTATGTTACAAAATGTATAACACTTATACAGTGTAACATATAACAATGACAAATAAATGCCCGAAATTCTATTATTATTTTAAAACTTCCATCGTAAATAACAAACTTTAAACTAAGTAATGTATTAATGTTTTTAACTTAAAATACATCTTCATTTAATAGCATTAGTACATAAATTGATTAATCAATGAATTGAATACGTAAATGATTATTTAAATCGATAAAATGTTAATAAGTACTATTGCTAACAAAACAGTTTTCCACAAACTTAAAACGTAAGTTATGGTACGGAAGTTGTTATAATTATATATATCATATATATAAAATGAAATTATGGGTGTAATATCACAAAATACATTACTTCATTACAATTCTCTGTAGCTCATTTTGTACTTAAAGTATTTTGTATATTGCCTCTTGTAATGTATTGCATAAGTATTGCATAGGCTAAATTGATGTTTCATAATGTTTATAGAGTTATAAAGAACGTATAGATGAGTTACATGAAAATTATAATGAATGTACAGATATTGTGTTATGCCGAGAACGTCGGCAAAAACGTGCAACGTGCCTTGTTAAAAAAGTTGTTTGACTCTTTTTGGCCAAATATCACGACAAACGTGTTTGCAACGGGTTAAAAACTTAAAAATGAATATTAGGTTACGTCATGTTAAGATCGCTACTGCTCCGTATTAAAATGAAATTACAAAGTATGTCAATGTAGAGATTTATTGTTTAGGTGTTGAAGGAAGCATAATTTAACTAAAAGACGTAAGTTCATTGTCTAAATAGATAAAATGCGAGTTGAGTCAGTACCGATCAACATTTAATTTAAACCGACAATTGATACAAATTCACTATTTAAAACAATATCTTACTTGAGTTGGAGATTAAGATGGATTATCAATTCTCAAATGAGATTATGCCGCTGTCTATAAATATGGAAAGTTATAATTAAACACACATATGTTAGCAGTTATCCACGCCCTTGCACGCGATTTCCAATTGGCTAACATGTATGTCCTTTTAAAATGGTATTAAAACACTCCAGACAATAAATGATGGTCAGTGAATGACATTCCAGTCTCCTGGTCCACTTCCAAACAATTGGAGTTGAAGTTTAAAGAGCAGTGCTTTAGTGTCGTGAAGTCTGAGAGTGAAACAGTTTTTGAGTACCAATGGAATACAAACATTTCCCTGCAACATTCCATAATATTTTAATGAATAGCTTCAAAAAGTTCAATAACACTTGAAATATTTTAGGATAAAGTGGAATGATACAAAGACCGTCGTAGTAGTCTCACTGACAGCACTTACGATGATACGAGATGATGTAACCCTATAACAATTTTGATTCGGAAGTAGACATGTTCATGGTACTTATTATTTCAGTGTCCATTGTTAAGAAGTTCAAAAGCTAAAAAAACATTCCGCTGGTTCTTATTTGAGGCTTAACGTGTGAAAGAAGAATTTTGTATTCAAGTTAGTTTCATGCGACATAGTAGAATGTGCATTGTTGCCACGATAAAAAAAATACTCGGTATATGTAAGTACTCGGTCTAAGAAGCGTACTTCAGTCAAAGTCATTTTACTTCCGGCCCTTGTAATCTTCTTCCGGTCTAAGTTGTTCCCATTGTCGCTGTATCGGTTGCGTAGTTGCCTCGATCAAGCAAATATATAAAACGTGTTCTAAAGGGATTACGTTGGTAAACAAACGTCTGATCATTGTAATTGACTTCCTATAAAGGAATTTTCAGGGCTTAACACAGTGGGGATTTCCTCCTATTTAGCTGAACAAAAGTCTAAAGGCTTAACCTTTCAAGTAATTGCAAAGCCTCGGATCTAAATCCGAGGCTTTGCAATGACTTGAAAACCTTTACGGGCAGTCTCTTCGGCATAAAAACCAGTTTACAAGTTTTCATCTCAGTGCACAGTTAGTCAATAGCTCTGCGCACAGTAGAACATCTTGCTTGCTTACGGATTTTCCTGTAAGTTTTATCGTTCGCATCATATCATGTACCAAAAGAACAATTACTCTATTTAGAAGAGAGAGTTTGATATTTAGAATGGCAAAAATCGAATTTAGATTTACTTGCAAAAGTTGTACATGTGCAAGGAACAAATAAAGAAATTAAAGAGTTTTGACACAGATTCACATTTAGAAAAATTAAATGCGAAGATTGTGGGTTCTATGATTATCATCTGGTTACTTTCCAATAATTTATGCATTTACTTTTTTCTCATAGTAAATGTAACAAAATATATTGAAATGTTAATAATTAATTCACATTCAGAGGCAGGTGTTCGTTTCGACAACGAATTACCGGATTCAATAAAAACACTCCAACGCTCAAGACAACTCATATGAAACGCTTTTTAGTGTCACAAACATTTTATAATATTGACGAAGTTTTGGCATATGATTGGGAGACAACCAATTAAAAAGACTAAATCTGTTGTTCTGTTGTTAAAAAGTTGGAATAATTGGTGAATAAATGGATATATGTAAGTTTGCAAATTGTATGTTTGAATTAGATTTCTTGTAGTGTGTATGACAAAGATTTTATCAAGTAAAAACCTTGACTTTTGACATGCGTCAGTTATGTTCCTGCAATACAAATCTGATTTGATTTAAGTAATTTTCAAAGAAAATTTAATACACCATGTTTTAAACATGTCTAAAACGAACTCATAATCTAGAAAGTTAGCGGCTACTTGTGTATATCAGGCTTGTTTCTTTGTTGGATTGTTTGAAATTAATTTTCACGTCTATAAGTGACTTTATTCAAATGATTCATTCAATGAGCACTGACTCACTCTAGTTGAGACAGTCTGACTCACACATATGGTGTACGATGCAGGCCACTCTGCACACATGGCTGATTTTAGGGCTTGTTTTAGTATAATTGGGGGCGAGCCGCAGTTTTTAGCCGTTTTGAGCTGGACAAATAGCTAATTTGCTGGAGTAATTGGCGGTGAGGGACGTGTAAAACACTAACCGCTTCGCCCGACGTGATGTCAAAGAGATGCGAAGCACGGTGTGTGCGCCGGTATCAATCGAAATGTAAAAGTTGCACCTCCGCCGCCGCTAGTGGACAACTGCACTGCATACATTACGCTAATTAACTAACGAGCTTCCCGTAGTTTTTCATTTGAGCATATTAAAAAAAATCACCGTTTGTTCCAACCTTTGACGAAGAGGCTTTGCCATTTCAAATAGCTCCGTCAATATTATTTGTTCATCCCACGTTGTTCATTTGCTGTCAAATTTTTAAATTAGGTGTAGATGTGCTGTGGCGGCGCATGTTAATTGAACTGCTCAGAGAAAAAGCTTTCCAATAGTAATGGCTTTGTTCACAGTTTGCCTGGATCACTCGTTGAATTTTGAAATAGTTGGTTAATATTTCGTGGTTAGTCGTGGAACTGTTTCATAGCCTACAATTTCAGTGGTACGTACATTTTATCTACGTCACTTCGTGAAACAGCCGTACGTAGAGAAAGAGTACTTCAGTATCTTTGCGAATCAAGCAGCAGCCGTCTAGATCTTTATAGACTCCACAGACTGGAGAGTATACTGGATAGCTTGAGTGACGAGGTCGGTGGATTGTTAGATCACCAACAAGTGAACACCAAACGTTGTGAGTGGGTCATACACTGTCAAAATTACAATACAGTGAGGAACTGTTCATGAACTGGTCACGAAGACCTGTTCATGAACTGGTCATGAAGAACTGTTCATGAACTGGTCACGAAGGACTGTTCATGACCTGGACACGAAGAACATTTATGAATTGATCATGGAGAACTGTTCATGAATTGGTCATGAAGAACTGTTCATGAACTGGTCATGAAGAACTGTTCAGTTGCTTACATTGAGCTGCCATTGTTCATAAAGTAAAAATAACTCACTTTTAAATAACTTTATTTACGAAAGTATATACAGCACAAGAATGAGGTTAACATAGTATTGAAGGGTAGCTACTTGAAATAGTTTTACGTCAGTTTATCTGAGCTCAACATGAGCACCTTGAAGCGCCCTACAGACCTAGTGAACTTGATCTTTTCCCGTACTTGAATTAGGATTTATGGGGTAATTGATTTAATCGCAACTCTGATTCTTTGCTTTAAACTTTCAATATACGAACGATATGACGATGCACAGTTGTAAATAAGTGAAAGGTAGCCCCATCAATAAAACCAATGCAGTTTATAAAATTTTAATCCAGTCCATTTTCATACAGAATAACAACAGCAAAGTCATACCTCTTTAATCTGTCATCAGGTTTCAAAATCAGTTGCAATAGTTAAGTTTGTAACCATTCATTGAAGTATTTTTTTGAAAACTTTGTGAACTGTAGACTTTAGAGACATCCGGCTCACGACCATGTGTCACCCAATAAGCTGTCAGCTTCCTTAAACTTCTTTTCCCGTTGATAAATGCTGCGTCACCTCACACAGATTTACACGAAACACTCGACGATACTCACATTTGAACAGAAATCACAGAAGTGAACTTACCTCCAAATTACGCTGAATATTTTTGAAAAGTTTCCTTGATGACAACAATGGGTAATTAAACTAATAAAAACTAAATTTTATAAACATCTGTTTTAATTTTTATCTGTTACAGATCTGCGATCAAAAATAGATAGCTAAACAATATTGAAAGTGTGACATGACTTTGTGGACACACTATATAAAACCATCTACTGCTATTAACATAGTCCTAAACATATATAAACAGTGAGCTACCGAATTGAACCAGTAATGGACAAGTGTAGTTGTATTATCAGTGTACAAATAGGCCGTACAACGTGTAATAAATTTAGTGTACAAATTAAAGAGTTTCGGTCCAAGGCAACTTCCCTGAGGTACACCACTCCGTTTGACATGAGAGGTGGATGTCTCGATAGCTTTCCAACAAAACCATGAATTCTTGGTTACTATTACGGTCGATTAATGTAGCATTACAACAGAACTATGATAATTTTACATGTCTTTTGTACCAAGAAAATTACAAAAGAGATTTGTCAGGGCATTGCAAAGATATGATTGTTTCTAAAATATACAAACTGAATTTTAGGCAGGATATTTTCACGACTTATACGTTCCATCAGGTAATGGAATACTAATTTATCAAAAACTTCCGACATTTCAGGTAATTTCGAAAATGATCTTAGCTGGTTACCACAATTAGGGCGTCAACTTCAAGAACGAGATTAGTAAAATGTTCCATCTGTTTGACACACCCGCGGCGAAAGGAATAATTGCTTTAATAAATAATACAGAAACTTCGTCACTTCCTGTTCCTATTGACTTAATTTCGTATATTGGCAGATTTTACGTAGGCATTAGCCACTGCAGAAAAGTTCAAATCTGTTACAGTATCGTGTTTCTTGTTAACTCTGGAAACACAAGTATTCATCGCTAGCTTCAACAGGAGCCTTTGATCAACGCCCGTACGCCTTTATGAAGAAAAATGCAGTAATTAAATGTACAAAATATTTATAGTTAATCGTGTCACAAAATTCATCACTGGTGGATGTACAAAGCATATTAAACTTCTTGTGGTTAGTCTAAAACTCACCGATGTTACTTGTAGAAGATATGCTATCCGTAAATTAAGAACTCTTTCTCATTCACACTAAATTGCTTATTCTTACATTTTTCAGACGTGGTTACCAATATCTGTTGCGCATTTTACCCCCTGGTGTTTCTGACTACAACATAATGATATAATCAGAAAGACCAAGATCTCTCACTCGTTACTATATTACTTATTGTATCATGTAAACTCATCATGTTTAACAAACATGTTCTTAATATTATTATGATTTGATCCTCAACGTTTTAACCCTGTCCATTCTCATTGCATATTAACAACAGCACAATTTGAGTCGAATTTAAAAAATCCTGCAAATAACCATCTTTTTTTCTACTAATGTACGGTAAAATCAGCCTGTGGTCCAAATACTCAGTAGTCAGTTATATTCCTGTACTGTTCAAAATGTTTGTTACATCAATGATGCCTTTCCTCTTTACCCTTTCCACCCTAAAATTGTCTAAAAAGGTAGCTGAGGTATCTGTCACTCTTTTTGGCTTATGTAGAAGTTGGATTACTTTTGATTCTTTCAAATTTCGGCTCAGATTCAGAAATTTATTGGAGCTTTTTGACATTAGGTCAATACTCAATATTAATGTCTCATAAACACAGTTACTTTGTTTTTCTCGTTTTCAGGCCTGTACGAAAACAAAGAGGTACCTCACATTGGTGGCCTGTATACTACGTATAACCCAAATCTAACCTCTGTAACCTTGATTGTAACAGCAAGTTTCAATACCATATCAATATTCAGGACCACACCTCCACCTGTTGCTTCAATATACGACGCCATATCTCCACCTGTTACTTATATATACAAGGCCACACACCCCCATGTTACTTCGTTATAAAAGTTCACACCTCCTCCTGTCATTTCAATACAAAACGCCATACCTCTATCTGTTATATAAATATAAAAGTCCACACCTCCACCTGTTACTTCAATATATAAGGCCACATCTCCACCTGGTACTTTAATATATAAGTCCCACACTTCCACCTGTTACTTCAATATAAGGACACATCTCCACCTGGTACTTCAATATATAAGGCCACATCTCCACCTGTTGCTTCAATATAAGACGCCATATCTCCACCTGTTACTTATATATACAAGGCCACACACCCCCATGTTACTTCGTTATAAAATTTCACACCTCCTCCTGTCATTTCAATACAAAACGCCATACCTCTATCTGTTATATAAATATAAAAGTCCACACCTCCACCTGTTACTTCAATATATAAGGCCACATCTCCACCTGGTACTTTAATATATAAGTCCACACTTCCACCTGTTACTTCAATATATAAGGACACATCTCCACCTGGTACTTCAATATATAAGGCCACACCTCTGCCTGTTACTTCAAATATACGACACCATATCTCCACCTGTTACTTCAATATACAAGGCCACACACCCACATATTACTTCGTTATAAAAGGCCACACTTCCACCTGTTACTTCAATATATAAGGCCCACATCTCCACCTGGTACTTCAATATGTAAGTCCACACTTCCACCTGTTATTTTAATATATAAGGCCACATCTCCACCTGGTACTTCAATATATAAGTCCACACTTCCACCTGTTACTTCAATATATAAGGCCACACACCCCCATGTTACTTCGTTACAAAAGGCCACACCTCCTCCTGTCATTTCAATACAAAACGCCATACCTCTATCTGTTATATAAATATAAAAGGCCACACCTCCACCTGTTTACTTCAGTATATATGGCCACATCTCCACCTGGTACTTCAATATATAAGTCCACACTTCCACCTGTTACTTCAATATATAAGGCCCCATCTCCACCTGGTACTTCAATATATAAGGCCACACCTCTACCTGTTACTTCAATATACAAGGCCACATCTCCACCTGTTGCTTCAATATACGACGCCCATATCTCCACCTGTTACTTCAATATACAAGGCCACACACCCACATGTTACTTCGTTATAAAAGGCCACACTTCCACCTGTTACTTCAATATATAAGGCCACACCTCCACCTGTTGCTTCAATATACGACGCCACACACCCACATGTTACTTCGTTATATAAGGCCACATCTCCACCTAGTACTTCAATATATAAGTCCGCACTTCCACCTGTTACTTCAATATATAAGTCCACACTTCCACATGTTTCTTCAATATATAAGGCCACATCTCTGCCTGTTACTTCAATATTCAAGGCCACTTCTCCACCTGTTATTTCAATAGAGCAGTCCTCAGTTTATCATAACGTAGCAAACTGTACTCAGATATCATGTAGCAGTCAGATAGGGTTCTAGGATTAAGTTTCAGGAACCCCAAAGTATCAAAATAATATAGAAAAAACGGTTCACTCAAACGATGTCGGTATTTAGGGAATTAATGTGCAGAGCTCTGTTTTTAGCCTTCCACTGTACCTTGCGACGATGCAGCTGACGTCACTGATCGTCGTTTGGAGAATCTCAACACTGCAAACGTTGTCTCTTCGCTATACTGGTACTCGAAGGTAATTTTGCTTTTCTCCAAGGATTCCACTGAGACAAAGTACCGATTTAAAGTGACCCGGTCATGAACAGGAATTAAACCTTCGTTATAATCTGTAATTCATACATAAAATCTCACGTTTGAAACGGCGCAATCATCAGCTCTCCTAAATCGATGGATGAGTTTAAAATAAGAAATATTTAAATAAAAAATAAACGTGTATAAGAAAAGATCTCAATTTTATTCCAGTATTGTCTTAGACGTCACTAGTTTACAACTCTGAAGATTGTACACCACAGGGGTGGTATCCTAAAATTTTAAAACACGACCATTTCAAAGTCTACGAATAAAGAATATACAGGGTGTCCCATGAAGAAACGGAAAAAAACTGTCAGGACTTGTTCTTACGGTGAAAATAACGAAAAAAGTTCATATACACATAGGTCCAGAAACGCTTAGTTAGCGAGCTATACAGGGTGAAAGATTTCGCCCAGATTTCAGTGCCACCGTTAAAAGGGAGCCCTATTAAATTATTTTGGGCGTTACCCAGGACGTAAAATTTAATGTATATTATGCAAATTGAACTGAAAAATTGAATAAAATTGGTACCAGACCTCTAGCTGCAGTAATTTTTAAGATATCTGAAGAAATACACAAAATTCGGTGTCCAAAAACAAGTTTCATTTAGGACTCAAGTAGATTAACTTTGTTAAATGTGTCACAAACAAGTAAAAATTCTTTAACAAAACTTGTAAAGAATTAATTTCTTAAGATAATGATGTAAAATAAGCCAATAAAAATTTTACGTAAACGTTAAGAAAATCAATTTTTAATTAAATAAATAACGTACGAAGAATAGACAAAATCGGTTACACTTAGCTAAGCGTTTCTGGACCTATGTGTATATGAACTTTTTTCGTTATTTTCACCGTAAGAACAAGTCCTGACAGTTTCTCTGTTTCTTCATGGGACACCCTGTATAAATGAATTATCGCATAATGGCATTGTTAATTAATAAGAATTCAGTAACGCTCAGTTCCTGAAATTTACAGAAGACTGGTCTTATTGCTTGTATTTCTAATGTACAGTTTCAATTGAGGGTTTAAGTAAATATCCAAATTAAATGAAGTAAATTTATTTGTGGTATGCGTTAATTGTTTAAGAACCTACTAACACACGGACAAGATTGACCTTGATAATAATATGAAATAAATACGATATAGTTTGGTCAATATATATTTACTTTATAAATATTGAGACGCCAATTATTTGTAACATATGAGAATAATTAGTCTAACCCGGTATACCGACGTCTTAGTTCACCGTTTATGGGTGAATAAAGATTGTTATTTATGATACTCATCGAGATTGTATTTACAACTTCCCAGTTACATTCAGGACGAAGTCAGACTGCGAAGTAGCCCATGCTACAACTGCTCTATAATGTTAATTTATTCCAAAAGCAAACACATACTTATGCGTCAGAATTAGTGAGTTTAACAATAACATTATCTCAATTTCTCACGAGTTAAACCTTCAGTTGATGTTACAACGTAAAACTTTCTTATAAAATAAATAAATAAAGGTTAATTTTCTGATTTGAAACCCAAAAAAGAGCGGCAACCTATATGTCAAATTAGTAGGGATTTTAATCTGATAATATTTTAGTAGCGTGGTTTCTTTTATGTACATTATGGATTTGTAAAATTATGGAGTAATGTGTAGTAGTAATAAAAATAAATCTTCAAATCGTATTAAACTCTCAAAGTTAGTTATTAATATATGTTATAGCTTTAGTAAGACACTTTTCCAAGATGACACTACCTTAAATATTTTGGAGCACTAAAAACATGAGCCATAAAGAAACAGAAAGAATAATATGTTTATTGTTGGTTAAATAACACCATCAAATGTAATTGTACATGGTAAAGCCACTATTGCTCATTATTGAAGGAAAAAGGATCAGAGTTTCACGGTAAAAACCACAATTCTATGGTTAACATAAAACCGAATGCTAGCAAGAAATTGGCCTTGAAACTCACTAGCAACTAATATTTCAGGAGAATCTTAACCGAGGTTAAACTCACTGGTTACTCTTGAGTATTAGTAAATGGTTAATTACACGATCAGAGTGTATACTAATGGTAGAAATAAAACTCTCTGGCCATTATTTATTCATATTTTGGCAAGAAACTGGACTGGAAATTCACAAGTATATAATATTTCAGGAGAGAATCTTAACCGAGGTTAAACTCTCTGGTTACTCTTGTGTATTATTAAACAGTTGGTTACACGATCAGAATATACTAATGGTAGAAATAAAACTGTCTGGCCATTATTGATTCATATTTTGGCAAGAAAACTGGACTGGAAACTCACAAATATATAATATTTCGGGATAATCTTAACCGAGGTTAAACTCATAGGTTACTATTGTCTATAATTGAATGAGGACGCAATCAGAGTTTATATGAAGAAATACTGTCGGTAGAACCAACAATTCTACGGTCAACATAAAACCGTATGCTAGCAAGAAACTGGCCTTGGAAACTCTTAAGCATCTCATAATTCAGGAAAGTCTTTGACCGAGATCAAATTAATTGATTACTCACGTTTATTAGTAAATGGACACTCGATCAGAGTATACAATGAGTATATATTCTCGCGTAGAAACCACATTTCTATGGTCAACATAAAACTGTATGCTATCAAGAAACTGGCCTTGGAAACTCTTAAGCATCTCATAATTCAGGAAAATCTTGACCGAGATCAAATTAATTGATTACTCACGTTTATTAGTAAATGGACACTCGATCAGGATATGCGATGAGTAGGTATATATTCTCGCGTAGAAACCACATTTCTATGGTCAACATAAAACCGTATGCTAGCAAGAAACTGGCCTTGGAAACTCTTAAGCATCTCATAATTCAGGAAAATCTTGACCGAGATCAAATTAATTGATTACTCACGTTTAATTAGTAAATAGACACTCGATCAGGGTATGCGATGTGTAGGTATATATTCTCGCGTAGAAATCACATTTCTATGGTCAACATAAAACCGTATGCTAGCAAGAAACTGGCCTTGGAAACTCACAAGTATATAATATTTCAGGAGAATCTTGACCGAGATTTAAGATTAGCCGCCGGCTTGCGCGATACCAAACTTAAGCTCCTTAACCAAGTGCCAACACAAGCAAGCGGCCGAAACTTGTCTCAGAGTTGGGAAGGATCGCAGCTGAACTCTACGGCTAATGTTTCACGTTGGAGCGTGATGTAAGAGACATTGCCTGCTTACATAATCTAATTTTATTCGTGCTGGAAACACATGTTCCACGCATTTACCATTATTATTACAATGATCATTGAACATTAGTTGTAAGCAGAAGCTTTTTTATTATAACAATTGGTTGTCTCTTTATTATAAACTAGGAGAGTTAATTTTGTGGCAGATCACACATTTTCTCTACTATTACATTTCTCGATTAATAAAGTTTTAAATACCGGCAACACTGTAAGTTGATAATGAAAAATGGAACTGTCCCAATTGAGTTGTACATTAAAGAATGAAATAAAAATGCATATTGTAACCAATACTCAAAACCATTGTTCATGAACGAAATAAAACCTACTGTTGTCCATTCTTTACACATCACTCTTATATTGTGGAGACTTCCTCCTGTATGGTTATAATTTTCATATAAATCATTGTGGATGGAATCGAGAATATAATATAAAATCCTGGATAAAGATGGGAACTAAAAATCATTAATCCATAAATTCGAAAACAAAATTAAACACCTTTAAGGATTTTATGTATTTCAATCCTTTTTCTTTTTAGATGCTCTTTTAAAATATTATTTACAATTACATTTAAATTTAAAATCCATCCCATCCATTCAGTATTTGATGCAGCCATAAAAAATAAATTTCTATTTGCTACTGTATTGGGACATTTTATGATTAGGTCCAAATAAAACTGTTGGAAATAAGGATATGAACGTTTTGCAGTATGTATGTAAAGGATGAATTGTAGGAGTGTCATGTTTTTAAATCATAAAAATTGAATTTGTTTAAGAAAAATTGCTGTATTATTAAATAAAAAGTATAACTTCCTTATAAACCATGAACGAATAAAAACATATCACTCCATGAAGCTATCATGTGTACATATTGTACATATGTCACATTCTTACCGTCACTCGTTTTTGTTTGAGCCTGACTACAAACTTGCCTAAATTTTCTACTTTTAATACCTGTAATTCCACATGGTGTGATAAAAAATTCCTACTTTTACTGCTATCCAGGGCTGTTAGTTACTTTCAAGGGCTGTCTATAAATATAACAAAATATGTCTGCCATAAACCGACTACGCCACCTTAAAAAATGGTTTATCTTAGCTAAACCTATTATTACTATAGTCTGCTATTTTATGTTTTACCTTATATATTTTAGTTATCTAATTTTACTTTCTGAAATCCTTGACATAAAAAATACAGATGTGGCCAAGTACAAGTTTCTTTTACCAGTGTGAACAATGTAATGTAAAAAAACACTTTTTCTTACTAAATATAACTTTTTATTTTTGTGAAGTCTCGATAAGGGTCGACATAAATATTTAATATTTACAAACCTACAAGAATAATTTTAAATGATTGGTAGCGAAACAGGTATGCCATATTGGGAGTCTAGAGGACATCGAAAAAGATTCGGTTCATTTAAATGAACAATGTACTGGAACAATACTTCCTTCGTCGCGGGGTCTACAGACAACAATTTCAACAATGTTTATTAAACAAATGTTTATAAACCCAACCACCCCTTGAAATCATTTCATTGTTCTCTGGTGTCGATTCAGAAAGTATCCCTTCAATTTTATAGTGTTGAATGTATGATAATACCAATCCTAATACTAATAATATTATGAATGCGAAAGTGCCTTTGTTTGTTTGATTTAGTTTCACGAGTAAACTACTCAGCTGACTGTACTGAAATTTTAGATGGACTTTCTTTTGGTTCCTGGGATGAATATAGGTATATTTTTATTTCGAAAATTCATCCGGGCTTCGCCTCACTGGTATTAAAAGTAGCGAAACTTGCCATCTTGGTCTCTAAAGTTGTGTATTATTAATTGGATGAGCTATCAAAGGTAATCAATTATTATGTGTAAACATTGTTTATTATTTTCGGTTTGTTTACATTTATAGTGAGTGAACTGAACAGAACGGTGGAATATGGGGTGGTTCCCCTCAGAGCAGCTTCTTAAACACATTCCCCAATGACCACTGGAGAGAAGAAGCATTATTGTATTTAGCATACACCTTAGTGCTGGGGGAGAATGGTACGTTTTGGGGGAGAATGGTACGTTTGCTAATGGAATCAAGTCGATAGCAAGAAGGTGAAAAGTAAAGAAGGTGAACGTGGTTGGCGGAGTTTGAGGATGGACGGCAAGGATTGAGCGAATCGCCTAATGAAGATCGTCCAGCAATGCCCTGGGGTGTGTCAGATTACAGTGACTGAATAAAATGTCTAAAGAAAAACAACTATACTTTTTAAATTTTAGATTTCAGCGATTATGTAAGTTATAATCTACCTTATAAAATGTTCTAAACCAAAAAAAGGTCAGAACTTCACTCCTAAGACTCCTTTTTAAGCACTCGACAAGAACTATGCTAGATTAAATATCGCTGGACTTTTCTTTTGAATTAATACACCAGTTCCAGCTCTAAATGTTATAAAATGTAAAAAAATATGTTTTAAGTTTTTATGAAAAAGAAGCTCCCTCAAATTAAAAAAACATATTCAGAGTTTTAATATTTGTATGTGGATTAACGTCACACCTTATGAGTCAATGAGGACTGTGTGGTATTTTATATCAATTTATTATTATTATTACAGGTAAATTTTTGTTTCAAAAATTTAGTAATGTAAAATATTTAAACGTCAGTCAGTAATCTTTGATCAAACTTTAAGTCTCCTTTTGTTTGCATCGGCGCACAGAACTAGTTATGAAGTAAATTGTGTTATGCAATTATAACACATAACATTGTAAATCTAAATCGATGCATAAGTCAAACCCGATTAAACACTCCCACTAACTAATCGTTTTTGCCCAAAATCCTCTTTAGTTAGAAATACAGTTTTCAAAATTTATTGTTTTTTCTTTGTTCGAAAAGTGACATTATAACACTTGAAGTTAGCAGTTTGATCCGTTCAACCGTTATCGCGTGGCGTGCGGAGAATGCGTCTACCACACTATGACAGACCGATATAGACTTTTCCAACCAAAACTCTAAGCTTCATTCACGCCCTGTCAATAAATTGTTAAAATCGTAAATATGATATAATACTGAACTAACATTAGATCACCGGTAGAGTAACTTCTTCAGTATTATTTACTACTCAGACCGTACCGTATTGTACTTGTGAGGGAAACAGGACTTTCGATACTGATACAAAAACATCAGTAACACTACGTTTCGAGATCTGCAATCTGATCTCTTCTTCAGATAAATAACTAACCTAACACATAATTACAAACTAGGTTAAAATAAACTAATCATACCAGAGCGTTGTGACACGCTTAAGTCAGGAATCACAATCACCATGTTGTGTGTCAACTTCACTAACGCTAAAACATGCACTTAATAAAAAAAAAATAAACACGACACTAATTATTAAACTGAACTACAGAATACAGGTCACAATAGGTCTGGCATTCGCCGACCAACCACGTACGACGATCAGACGAGTTTCCTGTTTCCTTCACAATCCTTCCATCGTCAAAAACAAACTTTAAACAAAGCATTGTACTTATTCAACCGAGTAAGCTTCTTTTATGCAACACTGTGCTGTAGCCTTATTCGATTTTTGTTGGTCTGTGTCTCAGAAATAGGTTTAGAATGAAGAACGCAATAAATCTCATATATTTCGTGAAAGAGTTGAAAGAGTTGTGCGATAGACATTCAGGCGCTGAATAGAATGCCAGTGTAGTGGTTTGAGTGTTGGGAAGTAGGCCAAATCAGAAAAAGTCATCTAGGCTGCCCTTTGTCTCAGGAATATAAATACTGTCTTCTCGGAATGTAAGATTTCTTGAGGTGGAATCTGTATCTAAGATAGAGTTCCAGTGGGTTTAGATCTTAAATCTAAAGCTGAATAACAATTAGAGGTTTATGAAGTATGTACACGATTTTTATTAGGCAGGTAAACTGATGTAACGGATCATCTGTAAGTTTCTTAGGCGCTCATCTCGATTTTGACCTGAATACCTATATAAACATATTATCGAAGCAGCTAAATTCAACTGCATTCGATCTGAGGTAGCGTCTACATTTGCCGCCTTAAACTGGGCTACTTAGGCTTATTGAGTCTAAGTTGAGGTACGGAATTTGGGATTTTCTAATGTCATCAACTTTAATAGAGTATTCACTCTTCAAAAGAGAATGTTGAGAGTCGTTTGGGTAATCAGATGAGAGCTGTAAAGAGCGTTTCTGTTCTAGTAGGATCCTAACCTTGGCCTCCCTTCTCGTTTTTCACTAAGCAATTTTTGTTTTACAAAATAAAAAAACGTTTCCACATTTATATATAACACGCGGTACAGATATTTAGGACAATCCAGACTCAAAATTATCAAACACTAAATTTTTATTTTGATCCCAGACTCTACAATTCCCTTCCAATCGTCATCCAAGTGCAAAGAAATGTAAATAGTTTCAAAAAGTATTTTCCACGAGATCCGTGATACCCATGTCTAGGTGAGACTAATAGAGTTTAGTAGTGGGAATAATTTAAAGATAGTTACAACAGTGTACTTTGTTTTATATGTAAATGGTATGCTCTATTGTAAACAGTTCTGTTCAAATTGCTTTTCCGTATTTACTCGTTATACTGGTGTATTGATTTCCACGGAAAACCTATGTGTTCTATAGTGTGAATAACTTATCTTATTATTATGGTCAACGTTTGGACCATATCTGAAGAAAGAGGTTAATCTAGAAGAGTGAAGGAAGAAACAGGAGTACTTTTTTAATATAGTTTTAATTTCTTCTTGATTCATTATAAAGTGGTGTTTTAACTGTAATAGAATAAAAATATGAAAATTATTTATTTCCAAGAACATATACTCCTATATACAGTTTGAAAATTGTTGGTTGACCTTTACAATACTTACTAAGCGGCTATAAAATAAAACAGCTTCAATTTAAATTCTTAAGTACAGTAGTTGGATAAATAGTATTAATGTAATTAAAACATGAGCTATTAAACTATATATTTCTGCTAAATATAATGTCTACAATGGAAATTGGCCTATATGGGCAAGCAGCCTGTGCGTAGGCTACAGTCCTATAAAAAAGTTCAATGTTATCTAAATGTCGAAAAAAGTGTTTGCAGTTACGCGTAGGTGAGTTTTATGGTATAAACTGATGTAGAAATATTTAGGTTGTGTGATGGAGGTAAGAGATAATATTGTTGTATCAGATTAAAACCATCGGTGGAAGTAGGACTACATAACCGTGACATGACGAGCACGGAGAGTGGGGTCAAGGTCAGATTGGTCCCCCAGTTCTGAGTGAATGAAGATCTCGGATCCTTGGACTCCAATTTGTAACAACAGCTCTGTGACATTATTTTTAAAATTTACAATAGTACCTGATTCAAATTAATTTAACCGTTGAAACTATTAGATATGTTTCGAAATAGAGTATGTGAAATATACGAGTAGGAATTGGTTTTTGAAATGGATTCATTTAATTACATGGATACCAACATGTTCTGAGTATCTTGTTTGGTAAGAGGGCAAAATTTCTGGGAATATTGTATTAACATGTTTGTAAATGTGAATAAGTAATTTTTTATATATAAATTGTCGCAGTGACAGTTGGGAGATCCTAAAAGAGAGAGTCAGTTGGATAACGCACGTTTTTTCCTCAACCCTGCCTTTAGTATTATCTTTTGCGTTCGAGAAGAGTTTTAGACGTAAGGAGTAAGGAGTAGAGTAAGCTATTTTTTACGTCTCCTTGTAAATCAATTACCCGAAGAAGCTTGTTCCGAACTTGGTCGACAGAGGGAAGACAGCGAGTGGGGGGTTTGGTCAGTTGTTGGCCTCCTGAGACCCCCCGAGAGTTCCGCTAAGAAGCCAATCCTCGGCGTCAATATTTGTTCGAGATTGTGAAACTTTGATGCCCCCACTTCAAGACGCAATCGACCTGTCTCGGCGCCAAGCAGTATCGACAAACGCACCATCGATAAACTTTTTTATAAAACTATCGATGGAAAACATTACAATAAAATTATGCAAACTCCATAAGACCGTGCGTTTTACAAAGATGTAGCCAAAAACATTAATTATTGGATGTCTTATTGCATGGTATATATTTCAATGAAATACATACGTAATGAGGTAATGTCAAGAAGATGTAAGATAAAAAATTCCTCTTTTAAAGCTCTTATATGCTGTTTCAATGATACGAATGATCGAAACATTTTTTGCCAATATTCTTTTTGCATTAAAAACTGTGCCCCTGAAATTTACAACATTTTTTAAACAACGCTATTTTGATTCCTGCGATTGGAGTGCAATTTTAGGTTGAGAATAAGGACATTTATTTATATCGTTTATTTTACAACTGAGCTATACAAAAAACATCGTTTGACAAGTTTGATCGGTTTCGGTTGTTAGAACCGCAAACCTTTTATTCATTTACTTTTTGGCAATCAAATAGTTTTTTTCTGTAAATAAATATTGGCAAGAATTTATATTTATAACATTACATTTTAGGTTAATAATATTGACATTTATGTGTATAGTTTATTTTAGAACTGAGCGACATAGAAAATATTTTTTTGGTTATTTAATTATAGTTTCAAAATATTGTGTGTTAAAGTATAATAACCAAACGATGGGGGTATAAATAACAGTTAATAATAAATGTCACTTATTTATGTGTATTTGGATATTGTAATATTTTTGCCACGGGCCCGCAACTCTGAACACTAAAAAAATAAACCACTCATCCAACAATCGATAGTAAGTTGTCTATTATCGATCCTGGTGTATTCGGTCATCGATATTTTTATGTGCTTCTTCTATGTCACTAAATAAGAAATGCTCGAGGCAAAATAATTTAAAGTAGTTGAATAGGTTAGGGTTTGGTATTAGAACATAGTTATTAGTAAAATAAAGTTATTATTATTGTAAAACAGTAATAATATGATTAAATTTTAAAGACACAGATATGTCAAAATAGATTAACATTAAAGAAAAATCATCGTCAATGCTGACAAACTCGTAAAAATGTTTCATACGGAAATTATTCCATGAAAGAAAAGGCAATATATGACAATAAGTAAAAAACAATAATAACAAAAATTGTACTTGAAACAAAGATTAAATAATAATAATTGAAATAATTTTTCATTATTATCCTTTCAAACGATCCATCGTCAATAACAAGCATCAAACGAAGAAAATTAAATTTATTAAACTGTAACAGAAAGTACTACCTATAAAAGCAATAATAGCTCAATAATGTTTACTTACAATATATAGTTATGATGTAAACCTTTGATGATGTATGCCTTTGAGTATACCACAATAGTAATGGAGTTATGGAAAAATGAAGGTACCAATGTCTTAAAAGCTATAGGCTACATTTTTACGAATTTTTTGTGAGGTTGAATTACGTAAATTTAATTCAGGTAAATTTGAGTCAATAGGACGCCGCGTCATCGCTTAGATTTGTCCTCGTAGTCCTGCTGTAAACATCTGTTAAATTCATGATGTATTTGTATTTGAAGTCCCATTGAGGACAGAAGTTGTGTGTGTCAAAGGTCCCAGCCCGGTAAGTTACAGTTCCGTCCTCCGAGATAACGTGAGTATCGTGCGATATAAGGACAAAAACCTAGGGTCTGGGGTTCGAAGCCATTAAGTCGCCAAACAGCGATGTGTCGGGTTACGGAGTCATTAGCTGATAAATAAAACTGCTCCAACAGATAGTTGGATTTCAGCCTCCTTGAATTGGGACGGCGGGAGTGAGTGGAGTAATTGGTCAGGTGAGGGGTGGTTGGGGAGGTGCCCGTCCCCCGTTGGTTGTTGAGGGGGCGATGAGCCATAGTGGGGACGGTCGAGGCACATTCCGCCAACAACGCGGCCCCCTACGCGGTGTTAGAGTCGGTCCCCGGGATTGTTCTTCCCATGAGGGAGGTAAAAACCGAGGCGTTTCAGGAAGTTTCCCCCTCGTCCGGTGCGGTTATTCACGTCAAGAAGGATAAAACCCCGAACTTCTAAAACTCCCGAGTTGGTTCAAATCGATTCTATCGGTGACATATCATTCGGGGTTGTGAATTTTGCTAGTGGAGTGACATTTTCCTTACCGAGCGAGTGAGTATTCTCCGGAGTGTTGTCCAAGGATTGCGTCAGTAACGGCGTGCGTTTCCACCGCATCGACGTGAAGCTCGGGGAAGTCCCCCGAGTCCCGTAGTCCGACCGCCAGGACGGACGATGAGGAGTGTGTACCTCCAGGCACCGCCCCAGAGACTCCCTCAACTTAACCGTGCGGCCTTACAGGAGGTTGAAAGATGCCGGCCGTCCCCGGACTACTCAAAAGGCTACCACCCTGACGGACCATGCAGCACAAGCGTGCTTGCCCGGACAAGTCCGCCTAGGGTGCCCGTCCTCTGCTGATTTCTACCATTAGACAGTATCCTGGCTTCCTCGACCAATTCCAACTCACCGTGGCTCCCAGTAGCGTACATCACCCTAGATCGGCCCACGAGACTTCCAGGACTCTGCGTCCTCCTTTAGGCCATCCTTACACTTTCGGACCAACCTCGCGGGCTGTTCGGCCATCCGGGTTTGCCCCCGACCGTCCTCCGAACTTCTTAGTGTACGTACCAAGCCTTAAGAGGGGGACATCCCATAAGAAAATGTTTAAATAACGGACCCTCCAGGACTACAGCCTTTAAAAACATTGGAACATATGGTATATCCCGCACGCTGTATGAATCTATAAAGTACCAACACTAAAATTTATGTTAGGCCTCTATATGTTCAATTCTGACTCAGTAATGATTTAAGGTAAACTTAGGCCCTACTATAGGTAAAGTTGATATTGTTAACATCGTGTACTATAGAATATAGAGGCTATTTTGGTTAACATCTTGTGAACTATAGGTAAAAGTTTATTTCTTGTTAACACATCGTGTACTAGTACTATAGTTAGATATGATAGTTTTGCGATAATGTAAACTTGTTTGAGGGAGAAATATGTGGTAATTATCGTGCTGTTACTATAGGTGTAAAGTGATATTTGTTTTAAACGGAGAAACATCGGTGGTAACTATAGTTTTAGAGCTATTTTGTATTAACATCTTGTTACTATAAGGTAAAGTGATTATTGTTTAACATCGTGTTACTATAGCTAGAGTGAATTTTTCTTCCGTGATATCGGTATACAATAGCTACGAGAGCTTTTTGTCATGTCTTACTTTACATCGTGTACTATAACCAATGAAAATGATGTAATAAACCAAATTCTAGTGTATCTAAATTCTCATCTGTCAGAATATATTATACAGAACGCGATCATTTGAAGGGAAGACATTGCTTCTGTATATAAAATTAATGTGTATGATTTATATAATTTATCATCCTTCAGGCCTTGTTTTATATATTGTACTAACGAGTACGAGCCTGTAGAGTTAAAATTGTAATTAAAACTACACTGTTGTATCTACATCCTCAACTATAATTTTTTTTGGGTTTTGGCCTTGGTTACTAGTATTTGAGAATCCTCACGTCCAGTGTATAATGAAATACCCCCCCCCCACCACGAACAATTTTGTTCATGCGAGTTATTTTGTTTTTATAAAAACATATAGTAGTGCAGTAATTCATATTATTTTTAATGTTTGGGGATGAAAGGACTTAAGGTAATATAGTCTTTATGTTTCACTAGTAGCTAACGTTCCGTTAACCAACAAATTTTACTAAACATGTAGTATTTGGGTTTAGATGTTTCGTTTTCCTATTTAAATACATTACAAGAGCAAAAATCGGATTCAAACATAAACAGTGTTATATGAACTCGCCCAGGTGGCACCAATTTGAGACGTATTGTTACCTTGTTTTACAACATAATAATTCCACGTTATCATTTATGTTGCGTGACATTAT
>NW_025781558.1:0-36239 GCF_021130785.1 Homalodisca vitripennis | reverse complement strand
TTTGTCTGCTTTCTTATAAATTCAGGAACTCATATTTCGTTTAACTAAAACAATCCTTTGACCCTTAAAAGCCCCAGGTTTTTAAAATGGTACAACTGATTTTAGATTTGGAAAATATATTTCATGTTAAATTCAAAGCCTTTTGAAAAAACTTCCGTGGACATAGAAAAGTAGTGAAAAATATTTAAATAAATCTACGTAAAATGGCTTAAATTAGAGAATGTAGGCAATTTTGAAATGAATAAACCCAAAATAAAAACAAACTAAAATAGCTAGGAATGAAATTTTTTTTTTTATTTAAAACAATCTAAAGACTAAATCAGGAAATTGTATGTTATTATCTAAATTAACAATGTTTGCACAATATTGTAATAATTTCACATTTTAATTTTCGGTCATTTAATTTACTAATTTATAAGCAGATTTTTAATGTTGTGAGAACGTACATACCAACGATATAAAAAACCCTTCTAGAACATTTGGAAAAATCAATTGGTATAAAATAATGTTATCTACAAACAACTTGCACTCATAAAGGTTGGGACACACATAACCGCACCGAGCCCGACACGTCAGTCCTGCCGATTGTTGGCCGTCATACGGTGAAAGAATTGCAGCGCAGTTTTTCAACCTGCAAGTCCACACATGTCCGCACCGACACACCAGACCAGACCGTCGTGGCCGCACCGTGCCCGCACCGTCACCGATATGGTGGAGTTTGAATTTTTGACGGGCACGGTACGGTCTACGAGCGGCATGTTCTAATAAACATAAACAGGCATGATGTGTTGTTTTACTGTTGCGTTCTTCTTTTTAAAACTATTTAAGTAGTCTACAAGTTCTATTTTATTGAATTATTTAGTATAGTCTACTAACTCTACATCCTGTGTTCGCGTATAAAATCATATTTATTTATAAAAGTATTACATATTCTTACCGTAGAGTAAAGTAGTCATATTATGTTATTGTGCTAAAATTACAACAAATTTGAAAACCATGTTGTACATTAAGTGATTTTAAACAACTAAATTCGAATTATGAAAAATCTATAAAACATTTTTCATTAATTAATAAATAACAAGCATGTAATTATTTGCACAAAAATCTATTTTTCTTTGTTGTATTGAAGTTACTTGATCAATTTATTCCGGTATTTTGTAAGGGTCATATTTAGAATGTTTCTATGACATTTTTATTTTTTATTCTTTTCACTTCAATAAAATAAAAATATTTTATTTAACAATAAGATTTTCAAGCAAGAAAAACCCATGTTAAAATAAATATTATTGCCAGTGCTTGATAATAAATAATACTATGACATAACGTATTTACAATAGCAGTAATTTAAAAAGTAGGTTACATCCTTATAGGTTTTTCTTTTTTTTAACTAATAATTAGGCCAATAGATGTACAAAATAAGGGAAATTTAGGTACCCCATAAGGCTGTGCCTGTGGTGGGCATACTATATACAAAAAGGTTAAAATATAAAAATAGCGGAAACGAGCAAGAATGAAATGATAAAAATGAGTTATTGTAGCTTATGTAGTAAATAATGTAGTATTACGTTTCAAAGTTTAAATTTAGTATAACTATTGTGTTGTATTAAATACAAAGGAAGGATTTATGCATGATTTACAATTCAAATATCAGGATTTATACATGTAACATTAAATATTATATTATAAATAATTATTTTATAATGCTCTAACGTGTCTATTTAAATATTCTTATAACTTAGCAGACAAGACTAACCATACACTAATTTATTATCTTAAACATATACTCAATATCATCTGACCGATCAACCATACTCTAATTTTTTTAGAAAATATATTTATGTTTCTACTATATTTGACTAATTCTGGCCACAAATTATTATGTTCTCGGAGCTATAAAAGAAAAAAAATTTGTAAAATGTGTTTTTTTGTATGTTTTCCAGTATATATTTTACAAATATTTACTATGTTTTACAAATTATTATTTTAAATGGGCTTGCAACATGGCAAACTCTTTGGCATCACACTATAGCTTTTTGGGTTTAAAACCAAAAATACCAAATATACTGTTTATAGTGTATTTGACCGAAATTTTACTGCAATGAAACACAATGAAACAAGAATCATAGGGATATAAAAAATATATAACCAAGATAATGATATTTACAAATTTTACATACTAGCTGATTGTAGAAAGCTTTACTGTGGCATTGCAATTGCAATGTTTCATTCACCACAGCGATTAATAAAAATAACAACAATGAAATTAACAATTTTCTCAAGCAATAATTAATCTTCCGAATATTTTTTAAGTATCTGTCACTTCGAATTGAAAAGAAACATGCTCTAGTACAAACAGTGAGATTGTTGCGCTCGGACTGCATACGGACATGTGTGGCCTCACGGTAACCGAGCCGAGCCCCGCACCGACAATCGGCCGACTCACGTGTCGGGCACGGTGCCGTTATGTGTGTCCCAACCTTAAAGGTTGGGACACACATAAAGGTTGGGACACACATAACCGCACCGCGCCCGACACGTCAGTCGGCCGTATGCTGACCGTCATACGGTGAAAGAATTGCAGCGCAGTTTTTCAACCTGCAAGTCCACACATGATCGTCCGCACCGACACCAGACCGTCGTGGCCGCACCGTGCCCGCACCGTCACCGTTATGTTTAGTTTGAATTTTGACGGGCACGGTGCGGTCTACGAGAGGCATCATATGTTGTTAACTGTTCCGTTCTTCTTTTTAAAACTATTTAAGTAGTCTACACGTTCTATTTTAGTGAATTATTTAGTATAGCCTACTAATTCTACTTCCTGTGTTCGCGTATAAAATTATATTTATTATTAAAAGTATTACATTTTCTTACCTTAGAGTAAACTAGTCATATTTTTCTTATTGTCCATATTTTCTTATTACAACAAATTTGAAAACCATGTTGTACCTTAAGTGATTTTAAACAACTAAATTCGAATTATGAAAAATCTACAAACATTTTTCATTAATTAAAAAATAACAAGCATGTAATTATTTGCGCGAAAATCTATTTTTCTTTGATGTATTGAAGTTACTTGATAAATTTATTCCGGTATTTTGTAAGGGTCATATTTAGAATGTTTCTATGACATTTTTATATTTTTATTCTTTTCACTTCAATAAAGTAAAAATAAAAATATTTTATTTACAATAAGATTTTCAAGCAAGAAAAACCCATGTTAAAAATAAATAATAATAATAAATCAATTTATTTCCCCATGATAACAAACTGAATATTACAAATAAATATTATTGCCAGTGCTTAATAATAAATAATACTATGATACAACGTATTTACAATAGCAGTAAATAACAAATTAAAAAAATGTTTTCTACTTACTTTTTTTCAAATTTATGTACTTAGAGTAATAAAAATATAAAAAGTAGGTTACATCCTTTTAGATTTTTCTTTCTTTTTTAAACTAATAATTAGGCCAATATATTTACAAATTAAGGGAAATTTAGGTACCCATAAGAGGCTGTGCCTGTGTTGGGGATAGTATATACAAAAAGGGTAAAAAATAAAAATAGCGGAATCGAGCAAGAATGAAATGATAAAAATGAGTTATTGTAGCTTATGTAGTAAATAATGTACTCTTACGTTTCAAAGTTTAAATTTAGTATAACTAGTGTGCTGTATTAAACAAAAAGGATTTATGCATGACTTACAATATTCAAATATTAGGCTTTACACATGTAACATTAAATATTATAGTATAAATAATTATTTTATAATGCTCTAACGTGTCTATTTAAATATTATTATAACTTAGCAGAAAAGACTAACCATACACTAATTTATTATCTTAAACATATACTCAATATCATTTCGACCGATTAACCATACTCTATTTTTTTTAGAAAATATATTTATGTTTCTACTATTTTTGACTAATTCTGGCAATAAATTATTTGTCCTCGGAGCTATAAAAGAAAAACATTTGGTAAAATCTGTTTTTTGTAAGTTCTCCAGTATATATTTTACAAATATTTACTATGTTTTACAAATTATTATAAAAGGGCTTGCGACATGGCAAACTCTCTGGCATCACACTATAGCTCTTGGGTTTTAACACAAAAACACTAAATATACTGTTCATAGTGTATTTGACCGAAATTCATTGCAATGAAACACAATAAACAAGAATTATAGGGATAAAAATATAACCAAGATAATGATATTTACAAATTTTACATACTAGCTGATTGTACAAAGCTTTACTGTAGCATTACAATGTTTCATTCACCACAGCGATTAATAAAAATAACAACAATGATATTAACAATTTTCTCAAGCAATACTTAATCTTCCGAATATTTTTTTCGGATTCAAATTCAAAAGAAACATGCTCTAGTACAAACAGTGAGATTGTTGCGCTCGGACTGCATACGGACATGTGTGGCCTCACGGTAACCGAGCCGAGGCCGCACGCACCGACAATCGGCCGACTCACGTGACGGGCACGGTGCGTTTATGTGTGTCCCAAACCTTAACCGTACCGCGCCCGACACGTCAGTCGGCCGTATGCTGGCCGTCATACGGTGAAAGAATTGCAGCGCAGTTTTCAACCTGCAAGTCCACACATGTCCGCACCGACACCAGACCGTCGTGGCCGCACCGTGCCCGCACCGTCACCGATATGTTTAGTTTGAATTTTGACGGGCACGGTGCGGTCTACGAGCGGCATGTCTAATCCGGCATAATAAACATAAACAGGCATGATGTGTTGTTTACTGTTGCGTTCTTCTTTTTAAAACTATTTAAGTAGTCTACACGTTCTATTTTATTGAATTATTTAGTATAGCCTACTAACTCTACATCCTGTGTTCGCGTATACAAAATCATATTTATTTATAAAAGTATTACATATTCTTACCGTAGAGTAAACTAGTCATATTATCTTATTGTGCATATTTTCTTATTACAACAAATTTGAAAACCATGTTGTACATTAAGTGATTTTAAACAACTAAATTCGAATTATGAAAAGTCTATAAACATTTTTCATTAATTAAAAAATAACAAGCATGTAATTATTTGCACAAAAATCTATTTTTCTTTGTTGTATTGAAGTTACTTGATAAATTTATTCGGGTATTTTGTAAGGGTCATATTTAGAATGTTTCTATGACATTTTTATTTTTTTATTCTTTTCACTTCATTAAAGTAAAAATAAAAATATTTTATTTACAATAAGATTTTCAAGCAAGAAAAACCCATGTTAAAATAAAATAATAATAATAAATCATTTATTTCCCCATAATAACAAACTGAATATTACAAATAAATATTATTGCCAGTGCTTATAATAATAAATAATACTATGACATAACGTATTTACAATAGCAGTAAATAACAAATAAAAAAAAATGTTTTCTACTTACTTTATTTCAAATTTATGTACTTAGAGTAATAAAATATAAAAAGTAGGTTACATCCTTATAGGTTTTTCTTTCTTTTTTTTAAACTAATAATTAGGCCAATAGATTTACAAAATAAGGGAAATTTAGGTACCCCATAAGGCTGTGCCTGTGGTGAGGATACTATATACAAAAAGGTTAAAATATAAAAATAGCGGAAACGAGCAAGAATGAAATGATAAAAATGAGTTATTGTAGCTTATGTAGTAAATAATGTAGTATTACGTTTCAAAAGTTTAAATTTAGTATAACTATTGTGTTGTATTAAATACAAAGGATTTATGCATGATTTACAATTCAAATATCAGGCTTTATACACATGTAACATTAAATATTATATTATAAATAATTATTTTATAATGCTCTAACGTGTCTATTTAAATATTATTATAACTTAGCAGACAAGACTAACCATACACTAATTTATTATCTTAAACATATACTCAATATCATTCTGACCGATCAACCATACTCTAATTTTTTTAGAAAATATATTTATGTTTCTACTATATTTGACTAATTCTGGCCACAAATTATTATGTCCTCGGAGCTATAAAAGAAAAAAATTTTGTAAAATGTGTTTTTTGTATGTTTTCCAGTATATATTTTACAAATATTTACTATGTTTTACAAATTATTATTTTAAAATGGGCTTGCAACATGGCAAACTCTTTGGCATCACACTATAGCTTTTGGGTTTAAAACAAAAAATACCAAATATACTGTTTATAGTGTATTTGACCGAAATTTACTGCAATGAAACACAATGAACAAGAATCATAGGGATAAAAATATATAACCAAGATAATGATATTTACAAATTTTACATACTAGCTGATTGTAGAAAGCTTTACTGTGGCATTGCAATGTTTCATTCACCACAGCGATTAATAAAAATAACAACAATGAAATTAACAATTTTCTCAAGCAATAATTAATCTTCCGAATATTTTTTAAGTATCTGTCACTTCGAATTGAAAAGAAACATGCTCTAGTACAAACAGTGAGATTGTTGCGCTCGGACTGCATACGGACATGTGTGGCCCTCACGGTAACCGAGCCGAGCCCGCACCGACAATCGGCCGACTCACGTGTCGGGCACGGTGCGGTTATGTGTGTCCCAACCTTTAACTAGTGCTAGGTTTCTCAACCTACTTGGAGGTTAGGTATTTTGGAGGTTTGAAGCAATATTTGAGCACGGTACTTGTTATTTTCATACGGACCAGAAGTCTAAGTGTCATTTACTGAAGTCCTAGACACCAAGTCAACACTGTCTTGTTACTTTTTGTTTTCGCTATTTGTTTTTACCAGATATATATTTATTGTTTCCAGTTTTTGTAGTTATTTTTGTTCTTGGAATGCTTTTGCTGTTCTTTAATTAATTTATTACACTAATTTTAACCTGCCTTTTCCATCAAGTAATTTTGACAAAATTATAGCGGCTCCACTCCTACGGGTTTGTTATTTTAAACTTTTATTCTTGTTAATTAATTACTATATGAACTTTATCTTTTCTTCTGCTTGTTATGAATTACTTTGTTTGCAAGTGCTTTTTATTTATTGCTGTTGGGTTTAGACCTGTTCTTTTAGTTTATTAGGTTTAATTTATTTACTACACAATATTGTATCATGTCAGTGTAACGGGAAACCGTTGAAATAAATAAATAAGTTATGTTACGTTCAGGATGAGTGTTAACCACCATTTGGGGATCCGCGAGGGAGAGAGTACATGGTGTTATTTACAAGTACGGCAATGTATTTTGTTGGCTGAGGATTAATGAAGCACGCCACTAGAGCCACTTTTCATCGTGAAAAATTTCGTTTCTGTATGAATACCTAACTCCACGATATCTCGATAACAAAATAAACTATAGACTTTACAATTTGCTTTAAAACCTTATTTCCATACTGCATAAGCAAATCAAGTTCGATGATGGATCATGGCCCTCTATGGGTTTTGGCTATGCGTCATCAAATATTTTTATATCGATCTTATACCAAGATATCAAAGACAGACATCTCAGAATAACAACATAAACTTAAGAACAAACTGAGTACAGTTATATTACATTTTAACATGTGACACAGTAACACATGTAGCCTAACTGTAAGAATGAAAGGGGCTGTAGCAATGTTGCATGCAACCTCAGCGAATCATGCTACACGACACGCGACACATTTAATGAAGTTATACCAATGCCTGGAGATAATTATACACGGGCTCATTATCCTGCAGACTAGCAAGGAACACTGTCCAATTATTTAAGGATCCTTTGTAATGAGGGAAAAGTCTATTTTAGATAGTAATAGATTAAACAGGGCTGAGAACATGTCCCATCGCTGTACGTTACAAAAAAAGTAATGGAATTCATTGTTTTCTTCAGATGTCAAGAAACCTTAAAGATAAAAAGTTAAGTATGCACAAAAATGGAAAACAAAGTCTCCTCTCACATTCTCTGATATATGCAGCATGCATTGTGCACTTTGAGCTCCTTCTCTCCTCTACGAAATTTTACGTAGATGCTTGATTGTTTTAGATAAAACTTGTAGTCTACTTTGACAATGGAGAATTTTACATAATTATTATGGAATGTAATTATTTGTTTATTATTTATATGCATTATTATCCTTGCGCCAAACGGTATTTGAAGTGGAGAATAAAATCCAACCCTATAAATTTATTGTATTATTTGTTATGACACAACAATGGAAAAATATGAAAAATATAAAGTATGACGTCGCAATTTTCTCTATAAATCAATTGTTATTTGTTCACATATAAGATAATACAAAGCAAAGATTCTCTGAGAGAAGAGCAGTATTGGACGAAGGACACAGGGGCTGGGGAGGATGAAGGGGAGTTGGGCGGGGCTTGTTTAATTGATACGGGGTTAGTCGGCCACAAGAGTAAATAGTTTATTATGGTCTGGGCGCGGTTCAATGTCATTCTCTGTCAACAGCCTTGCAGTAAACTCTACCCCCGAAAGCTCATTACAATGTTGCAATTTTACTGATATTTGCCAACATATTAGATAATACAAAGTAGAGTTTCCCTGACGTAAGAACAATATTGGAAGAAGGACACAGGGGCTGGAGAGGATGAAGGGGAGTTGGTCGGGGCTTGTTTAATTGATACAGGGTTACTCGGCCACAAGAGTAAATTGTTTATTATGGTCTGGGCGCGGTTCAATGTCATTTTCTGTCAGCAGGTTTGCAGTAAACCCTGTTCCGGCCAGATCATCAAAATAGTGAAACTTTACTGCATAGCAAATCTCTGATATCAGCAGAAATTGTTTTCAACCAGAAATTAAGAATTTTATTTTAAATATTGGTTTTCAAACAAAATGTATCACAGTTTTAAATACGAGTAGCTATTAAATTTTGGAAAAATATTCTTAATGGATTACGTGAAAATATACGCTTTAAATAATTTATATATGTACGGATTGGCAGAAGGGTTCACACTGATGTTTTGTATATAGCATTTACATTAAAGGTACATTTATATAAAATAAAGTGTTTAAATATTTCTGAGAATGTATTTTAAGGTGAATTACACAAAATAGACAATCAAGTTTCGCAAAATCAAGATTCTTGGGATACACCTTAATCAGGGCTTACATACAACGATCACATAGATAGTGTCTGTTCAAAAGTTGCTTCAGTCATTTATATCTTACGCAATTTGGCAAAACTATGTTCGTTGAATATTTTGAAGACAGCTTACTTTGGCCTAATACATCCACACATTTAGCTTATGGTCTGGATAATGGGGTGGCTGTTCTAGATACAAATTGTTAAAAGGTGTTTAAAACGCAAAAGAAAGCTGTCAGAATCATTTAAAAATTTAACCAAAGATAGTCGTGTAAAGTGACCTTCCAGGAGCATGGATTGCTGACTTTGCCTAGCCTCTATATTCGCGACGTCGTGCTATACTGCCGATTCAAGTGTGTCTCACTTCGGGGTAGCGACGTACACCAATACGGTACTAGAGGCAGGGACAACATTTCGCGTCAATAACCACAAACCATTTACATCTCGACTAAAACACTTCCTGGAGTCAAGTGCAGTTTAATCAGTTGACGAGTTAGGAATCAAAACAAATTTGTTTTTCTAACTCCCCTTCCGATGTCCTAAGAAAGTCGGCCACATCTGTCGAGGAACCGATGACAGATGGCACAAGCAAAAAATGCAATTTTAAATTGTCATATATTTTACTTACAATTAGATTACATTAGTTATTAAATTAGACATTTTATTTGTCAAACTTATTTACTGCTTGCAGGAAGAATATCCAAATACGAGTTCCTTAAATTGTTCATCTGAAATTGATTGGCTGAGACTTAAAGAAGCCTTTCTAAAAAACCTTTCATTTTTCTGCAAAATGACATTGAACGTTGAAATTTTCGCTAACTTGAAATCTACTTCAAAGAGCTATAGCTTTTATCACTCGAGAGCTGGAAAATTTCATTTAAATCTATATGTCTCTCCGCTCGATATCTCGAGAATGAACTGATCTATAGATTTGAAATGTTACAAGAAACTTCATAAGAAACATCGAGATCGAGGATGGTCCATGTCAACCATGGTATTTGGCTACACGTTAGAGAAGATTTTAAAGTTGTTCTTATTGGTATCCTTAGACTAAATACATTTATGAACGAAATTAACACAATTATGACATTTTTACATCTAAAGTAGAAAAACATGTAGCCAAACTTTACATAAGATATCTAGAGAATGATAAAGATCTTTAAGATATTTCGAAATATGTGTAAACCTTTAAATTTTGCATGAAACTTGATTTCTGCATACACAAACATGGTTTCTATAATATAGCTTGTCCATTCACGGGATATGGCTGTCAATGAATCCTATATCGTAGTAGGCTGGCATACACAATATAATGTTTACTTGATGGATGTAAGAATTTCCTCTCTGTATAATTATGTGTCTGTCAACGAAATGAGCTATAAAAATATAAAGTTTGCAAGCAACCTCAGTATAGCGCGACGCAAGCCGTGCCGTACCCCCTTTTTTGTTGTATTGGAACACATTGTTTTAATTTAAAAAAAATCTCAGTTGTAAAAACAACATTTACAATATAAGAAAATATTCAATTAGACATATTTTATAAACTATAAGCACTAAAACAATGTATATCAAGTAAATAAAATATAACTTTTTACAGACACGAAAGTTAACTAAATTGTCATATAATGCAAAACACGATTTATGAATTTATTATTAAGTTACGTGCCATACGTACAAAAATATATGGCACTTGAGACGAGCAGTCTATATTGAAACAATGTAAGACAAGATAACAGTATCACTTATACAAACATAGACATCGCTACTTGAAAAAACACCGTCACCCTGGATAAGATTAGAGCCACTTAAACTCACACCTCTCGCGAGTTATTGGATTTCTAATAACTAAATGTAACAATACCAATACATTTCTGATGCAAATACAGTAATGTTGTTACATGTTTATTAGGGAACATCAATTATATTATTAATCTTTACACACTTAGCGCCCAATCTCAATTTTAGTTATTGTAGAAAGCAAGAAAGTATAAAAATGTACCGGATTCGCTACCGACCCTATCTTGACAACCTTAACGCTGGGGATACACAGGAACCTTATCTAAGCAGCCTCAGGACGGAATTGGGAATACTATCTGCAGACAAACCTCCCTCACCCAACATTGATGTTGGACTAGGACTACGAGTACTACGTAGCACCGGTATTCCTAGTTTTTATAAACAGCTACTGGTAATAAAATACCCGGCAAACCTTCTTCACAAAATATCGGGAAGTTTTCTCGTTAAGCGTATATTACAAGTCTAAAAATATCTAAAGGGAATACACACCTGCACGTTGCCTAAGACATCACCATCAATAATGGCTGGCTGCGTCAGTTTCGGAAAGGACACTCTGCACCGAGATCATTAGATACACTGGGCGTTGCCCGTGTTCCTAGATACGCGACTTTAGTATAAAAAGTAACTGTTGTTCCTCGATCGCTGGAATAGTTTCACAATCGTGAGGGGGAACGGCAAACCGGAACCGCTCGGTCGGCAGCAGAAAAACTCCTTTAATACTTATTGAGGAATAATTTATTTAATTTTTTACGCGTCCTTATTAATGTTATTAATTACAAACATGCAACATATTGTTCTGTATTATGATATATGGCTGTCACAAAAATGAATTTATAATTAGCATTGAGAAATTAAATGACACACTTCAGTCAAGAGTTAAGGAATAGGAGTGTAAATATAACATAATATAATATTAGTGACACTGAAGTGTACTGTAGAGTGTAGGGTGGTAACACCAAAGCTAACACTGCAGAGATACAATAAAGAGTAGACCGCAATGGGGATGTACAAGGATATAATCCTGCGGTACTATGGTCGGGCAGTGGCATTCTTAGGGGTTGTGGCGGGGAGGGAACAAGGTGTGGTCTATTTACTTATTCCAAAGGTCTGTATGCTCCTTGTTACGGGTAAATGAGATCAAATTGACAATCACGTGAACGTCTGTTTGGTGTGATTATCGTGCATTAGGAGAGTTCTAGTTACATTCATAACTATTGAAAATAACTGCTATACTCATACACACTGAACAACCACTGTACACTCAGCTGTTTAAAAAAATGGTCCCTGTGTTACAGAATATTTACCTAGAATAATTTAATGTTTTGCCTAATAATTTCATAGTTATATAGAATAGAATAATTTAATGGTTCCTCTAAGCTATTGTTATATTTTTATCGACAAGAAGAATTTTATTCATAATATTTTTAGGTGCAAAAAACAAAATATAATGAATGTATAGTAAACATAATTATAGTAGAACGAATAATTTAAATTGATTTTATAAACGTGGCATGAGTATGAATCATTGTATGTCTTCTTAAAATCGTGTTGTTGTCCTTCCGCTTGTCAGCTCGATAACTCTGTACAAAGATACTCGAGTATTAAAAATTAGCACGTGGATTCCTCTTCATTATAAAAGAAAACTATTGATTTTCAAGTCAAAGCGTTAAAGGACAGTTCATATATATGTTTGTCGGTTATGGCGATAACTCTTGGCACTAGAGACCTCAAACTCGGTACTTCGGTTCCAAGGAAGAACCCTATTGATTTTAGGACAGAAGGGCGAAGGGCAGTCCGACTGTCTGTCTGTCCGTCAGTGCGACAACTCTTGATTAAGAAGATCAATAGATTTTAAGCTTAGGATATAGGTTCTTCTTAGTCCAAGGAAGAAACGTATTAATTTAGTAGTTAAAAATCTCAAGGGCAGTCCGTCCGTCAGAAAATGTAAACGACCGTCATATTTCAATTTGTGTAACGTAATGCAATCGGCTAGTACTAATAAACATATACACGATACGACTATACTAACTGCAAACTAGGTTTGGTTGGCATTAAAACAGTGTAATATCCATTAGTGTTACTGCAACAATATTGACTGCTCCCTGACATCTTGTACAGCTCTCATCCTGAAACCTAACGAAATATCAAATAAATAGTACGGAGGGTACTTATTATAGTAAGCGCCTCAATAAATCTCAACTCTTACAAAATTGAAGAAAACCTCAAGTTTGAAACTTTAGAACATATAAAAAAATTTGTAAGTGTACAAGTTGTTTTAAGCAAGTAAACCGGTATAGAAGAACTTTTTGTATTTGGTATACATTGCACAATAGCGGGCTGAAACGTTTTACAAAATACGACGGGCCACCATACTGAAAACGTTGTTTGTCGCTGGCTAACGAGCTGATCTTGAATCAATTTTGTCAGAAAAAGTAAGATATTATGGTTGTCATTGTGTTTACAAACTCGCGATGCATACGCGAGTATTTTAACGCCATTATCATTAGGTTGATTGCCATTGGTAGTGCTTATGAAACCATAATACATGTTGGTTGATTCCAAAATGAATTAGCTATAAAATTGGATGCTCTAACACTAACATTTATGAGCGAATAAATTGCTTGCAATCTTATCGCATACAACATGTAGTGTATACTCGAGTGTCAGTGCTAGTCGCAACATTGTTATCTGAAGTCGCGTCAACTTGAGATGTCCCACGTGATTCGACGTGTCACATCTCTTCAATAATGAATATCGGTATAATTCAAGTGTTTTGGAACAAGTCTAACTAATATATGAGTGTCAGTCATTAATATTAGAACGATAATCTGTGTAATTTCCTAATTCAGAAATTTATTAAATGTAACACTGTATTCATTAAACTTAAAAGTATTAAACAATTATATTACTGGTTGGAAAAACTTTCTGATAATTAATACATATTTATCTTAGCGTATTTTTATGAGTATTCCTCAAAATAAAGTTAAGAGTATACCAATTGTGAGCACCCGCTGTCACAAAATATAGTAAAATGTACAAACCACGTCAGAAAATATAGTGTATCTTTACATTCAAAATATATCCATATGTGGTTATGATTCCCTTATATATGGTTACCATATATGAATAGATTAGTTTTTATACATCTTTTAATACGTGGTTTTCATAATTTACTTTTACTAAATATATGAAATATATAACAACCTTAAGTTAAACTTTAATATTGATTTTACAATCTGATCAGTTTTATTTTGCTGTATCCTCATGTTAAGAAAAAAAGAAAAATTATTACCTTTAAAATAAAAAATAATCTTATATCCTGTTTAGTTACCAAGAAAATTGCAAAAAACTACAAAAATAGTTTGTTTTCGGTGACATACGTTCTAACTGTCAAGAGTGAGCATTACTACTTTTCGCACGGTGAAAATATTTATTAAAAACTTATGATATATAGGAAACAAATCTAAACAATGTTGCTCGGAAATAAAATTCCCTACTATAATATTATCAAACAGTCTTTTTTTAATCTACATTTTGTTTTCGTGGTTACAGTGGTCGGTGCAGACAATATCGCTTGTGGATGCATGAATAAAAATATTAATAAACAAAATATTATACATTGTAAAAATTTCTAAAAACTGTTTATAGGGGACAATAGACTACTTACTTTAAATGAAATACAGCATTAAAAAAATTTAGATTTTTTATCCATGGCCTCCTGATACTCCGTCGAATATTCTCGTACAGAAAGGTTATTTAAATAAGAAAACATATGCCAAATCCACCTAAAACAGACGGATTGAGGTGAAGTGAAAAGGGCAGAGAGAGGCTTGTTTAATTGAAGGCTCAGCTACACAAGAGTAAATTATTTACTGCCCACACGCGTTCTGATGCCTCACCTACCTTGCAGTGGTAGCCTGGACTGTGTGTGGCTCGCCATGCCACAACTTTACTGCATCATCATGACCTTTACTGTTTACACACCGCTTCGCAGTGGCACATTTTGTACATCCACTGTACACAAATAACCATTTCAAGACAAAGCATGTGTTCATTTTGCAAGATAATATGGCCGTTTTTCTTTCAGAATTAATTGAAATTCGATTTAAAAAGCGCACAAAAATCACAAGTTGACCCTAGAGTAAATACGGGAATTGAAATGTAAGCACTACAGAATAGCTTTTTTAGTACGGATAATTGTTATGCTATAACTGTTATTGAAATTGCACCAACGAACCATTAAGTACCTAATTATATTGTAGCAAAATAATGTAAGTGCGTGCGTGCGTACGTGTGTGTCGAAGTTAGCGATAAGACATTTTCAGTGTTCGTATTGGTAAAAACATTATTATTATGGACAACTACTAGTGCTTATTGTAAGCGTTATTTGTATCTCAATTGTTACAGCAATATATGTAATACACCATTGTAGATTATATTAGTGATTCAATGTATCATTTACATCGCAAACTAGCGGGTTAAAATCAAAATCTGTAAATGAAACATAAAATGTTTTCACATTTACATCAAAACATATAGATTATATGACAGTTAGGATACCATGTAATGTAAAAACCAATTTACATCACAAAGAGGGAAGTTGCCTGCCGGTGCTGTATTGTTCGAGTCCCTATAAAGATTTGTTATGTAATGACTTGCTGTCAATATTTTACGTAACGTTATAAGTGCACCAAACGTTATATTAATTTATATATAATTTTATTTTGTTAGTATATTAATTAATCTTTATATTAATTAATTAAAGAAGATTTACAACACCAACCGATTTATTGCAACAGATGTTAAAAATTAAAATATTAAAAGCAATTAAGTAAATCACGTGACCGAAAGTATAATGTTGTCGCATACCTGGCGCCAGTAAACTTGGCAATGACTCCAACACGCTAATAGTCCCGGACATACGTTGGTACGTTTATGACTTCGTGTTTTGTTTAGATCGCGTTCTGTTATTGCAGTCCTTGTACGAATACCTGAACCAGTAAACTTGGCAATGAGTCCACACGCCAATAGTCGACATACATTAGTAGGTTCAAAGCATCGTGTATTGTTTAGACTGCGTTCTATTATTGCAGTCATTACAAGAATACCTGGCACCTGTAAACTTAGCAATTAGTCCAACACGCCAATAGTCCCGTACATACGTTGGTACGTTTATGACTTCGTGTTTCGTTTAGATCGCATTCTTGTTATTGCAGTCTTTGTACGAATACCTGAACCAGTAAATTGGGCGATGAGTCCAACACGCAATAGTCTTGGAAATGGTACGTTTACGACTTCGTGTTTCGTTTAGATCGCATTCTGTTATTGCAGTCTTTGTACGAATACCTGAACCAGTAAATTGGGCGATGAGTCCAACACGCAATAGTCTTGGAAATGGTACGTTTACGACTTCGTGTTTCGTTTAGATCGCATTCTGTTATTGCAGTCTTTGTACGAATACCTGAACCAGTAAACGGGGAGATGAGTCCAACACGCCAACAGTCGCGGACATACATAGTACGTTTAAGGCATCGTGTATTGTTTAGATTTCGGTCTGTTACAGCAGCCATGTTATTACTAAATGTTTGACGATGCTTAAATATGTATCCATCCCTCCCCAAAAATGTAATGGAATAAGTAAAAGTTTTTAGCAGCAACGCCATCTTGTGACACCCTATCAGAGAGATTTTTATAATCTCTATGTTAACTCCATGCAACACGGTATTCTATTACAGAATCAAGTTACCATCGTTCTAAGGCCCCCGTTTTGTATAGAACAGGAAGATATCGCTTTCGTTATGTCGTTGGATTTATGTTCAAAGGTGTTCTGGTTATTCCCGTTCGTGTGTAGGTTATGTTGGTGGGAGGAGAATTTTGGCACTCGATATTGATATACGAGGAAGGTAAAGTGTCGATCGGCCATTTTAACTCAACAGCCAAAACGTAACTATCCCAGAACGTCTCTTCAGACAGAAATCAAACCCCCACAGTGAAGAGAAAAAGTCCTGTAAAACAAATTAACATTATAGAATGTCCCAGAAACACGGATTCGATTCTACCATTGTCTTTGACTTGCACCAAAATGTCCCAGAAGTTAATTGTATAGTTTAAATTTGGCTACAATGATTTTGATCTTCTAACTGAAAACTTAGACACCTTGGAAGATGCCTGTATAACCTCTGTACTTTTCAATTACTGGAAGCAGATTATTTTACAAAGTACCTTATCAAAAAGTCATAGTATAGATAAAACGTTAGTTGTTAGGTCTCAAGCCAAATTGGTAAGTAGAAAAAGGTTCACCAGAGCCAAGGAATAAAATACAGTATAACTAATTCTAATAACCTTTCCAAATGCCATGGAATAGCCAAATAGTATGCATGATACCTTATTATTATGGTGCGGGTCAAGGATATACATATCAGTTTTACCATAAACTCTTTTATAAATCCCTATCAAGGAAAGAAAATAGAGAAAATAATTATTTTGTCGACCAGAGCAAAAGTCCTAAATTAGTCAAGCTATGGGTTTAAGTATGTGCGTTTTGTACGCAATAAATCAGGAAATTTGTTCTTTTGTTACAAATTGGAAAGCTACTACAGTACTAAACGCAAGAATTTAAACTCCAGAAAGTTTTAATCGATTTGTGTTGACAAGATTTAACTACAAGATAGCTAAACCAAATTTTAACGCTATTTTATTACCATAATAAAGTCATACTCTGGAATGGACGTTGTGATATGAGGTGAATGTGGAATATATTTTAATTTCGTAAATAACTACAAAACTTACTATGATGCATACAGATCCGTATTTGTAACTCCAGCTGTCCCTGGGAAGGTTTACTTCTGGCCTGTTTAGGTTATACGTGCCAGTAGAACCTACGCTGGATACAGCAAAAACCGATGTGTCACTTTTATCTGGGTAATGGATATCCGTGAGCGGCATATCACTAACTGCAAATGTCGAGATAATGTGGTACAAAGGTCTTACGGTGGATGACTGTTAGAGTGTAAATGCAATTTAAACATGGGGAAGTATGGTTCCTCCTGCCCGCTTTGACTGGAAGAGGCTGGAAAAGACCTAGCTTCCAGTTCTTCCAAGGTGGCATGACTGAGTGCCCGCTATCCCTCCTCTTGGATCTGATCTGAAAACTCAGGGTCTAAATAGGCAAACACATTCAATCTGCCGTAACGCAAGTATAGTAACAAATATTTTTAATAACTGTCTGGAATATCGCTGGACCAGATAGTATGTAACGAATGAGATGGTGCACAGATGGATAGACTGCTCTTGGCATTTTTTTAATACTAAATTAATAAGCTTCTTCCGTGGACTAAGACGAACCTATAACTAAAGTTAAAAATCTCTACATTCTTCCTATCAAGAGTTATCGCACTGACGGACAGATAGACAGTCGGACTGCCCTTTTGTTCAAAAATCAATAGGATTCTTCCTTGATCTTAGAGGATCCTTTTTTTCAAGTACCTAAAATCTCTATAAAGAGTTATCGCATACACAGATGGATAGGTAACGACACGATTTTTGGAAAACTCGGTGGGGACCTTAATGATCAATTACAGTCCTTTGGAAATTATGGTAATGACAAAAAATTATTCCTATTCACGCCATATTTAAAAAAATGCAATTATGCAAAAATAATACAAAAATTCAAATACAAATAACATATGTTTTAATGTTATAACATTATGAGTAAAATTGTACTAGTAGGTAAAACAATACAACAATATCTCAAAAGAACATAACATGTTTTATTGCAGACAAAACGTTAAATTCTTCAAAAGGTAAATAGTCTGTAACACAGGGACCATTTTTTAACAGCTGAGTGTACAGTGGTTGTTCTGTGTGTTCGTGTATAGCAGTTATTGTCAACAGTTATGAATGTAACTAGAACTCTCCTAATGCACGATAGTCACACCAAACAGCAAGCTCACGTGATTGTCAATTTGATCTCATTTACCCGTAACAAGGAGCATACAGACCTTTGGAAGAAGTAAATAGACCACACCTTGTTCCCTCCCCGCCACACCCCCCAAAAATCCCACTTCCCGACCATAGTACTGCAGGATTATATCCTTGTACATCCCCATTGCGGTCTACTCTTTATTGTATCCCTGCAGTGTTAGCTTTGGTGTTGCCACCCTACACTCTACAGTACACTTCAGTGCGACTAATATTATGTCACATTTATACTTTTCATATATAACTTGATAGTTAAATATTTGTTCACCTCAGTTGTGCAAATAATACACATTTATTGCCCTCATGAGTGACATTTAAAAATGTTTATATTTCTTAAGAAAACAAAATAATTTTAATTAAAAATATTTCAATATACGAATATTGGTCTGTCTCATTTAATTTCTTCATGCTTTTTATAAATCCATCTTTGTTGTAGCCACATGTGATAATACAGAACAATATGCTACATTAATATGTAATTAATAACATCACTAAATAAGCATACAAATATTAAATAAATAATTATTCAATAAATGTTACATGAAACACGGAGTGTCTCTGTTGCCGACCGAGTAGTCGAACTCGAGTCGAGTCGAGTAGTGGTTTTGCGTGTGCTGTTGGTTTACTATGTAAATGTTTAACTCTTAACTCTTACGCGATTTGACGCATTTGTTAAGTGATTAAGTAAAAACATTGTATGACCAAAATACATTACTTGGTATAGGAATGTGAAGAAACAAAGTTATTGTGTACACAGACTATAAGAATGTTTTAAAATATGAATATTAAGATGCAATAATAATTTTATCGTTATTATAAGGTAACATTGTTTTGTATTATCACATGTAGTTGTTACAAAATTAAATATATAATTAGCATTAAGAATAATTAGTATAATTAACTGTCTTAAGTGCATATTGTTTATTTTAAATCACAAATTAGGGTACGGTATAAATAATATGCACATTACTGTGATTATAAACAAAAGGAAATATGTAAAGAAGGCGGGAAGGTAAGTTAGTACGCCAAACCGGAGGGGTAGACCTGTGACGCGGCCCGAGGATTAGCCTGTGACGCGCACCTGAGGAGTAGGGCTCTGACGCGGCTCGAGAGTTTGCCTGTGACGCGGCCCAAAGGGTTGACCTATGACACGCACCGGAGGGTAGGCCTGTGACGCGGCCCAAAGGGTTGACCTATGACGCGCACCGGAGGGGTAGGGCTGTGACGCGGCCCGAGGGTTGGCCTGTGATGCGGCCGGAAAACCTGTGACACGGCCAGAGAGTCCCCTAGAGAATGTAGAGGTTGATGGACGGTTTTAAGGTGGTTAAAGTTTCGGTAAAAAATTTCAAATGATTACCTGATAATTTGTATGAGCTGTCATTATGCAAATAAATATGAAAATCACGAATTGACGTTTAAATGTTACATAGAGGAAGTAATGCGTACCACGGTTGAATTGTAATTAATTCAACTGCAATACGGCAAGTGCAGTGGGACTAGCGAAACACGGTGTGCGCGGAGTGGTAAACATGGCAACATTATGTACGTTAGACAATGTACTGAGGGGTGACAAGTGTGGGAACATGGTGAATGGTGATTACAGAGATTGTAGAGGCATGGAGACCCTCCGAGCGTCCATCATATTTCCCTAAACGTCCACCTGTTTTTATAGGTTTTGCAGTCTTTTTTTGCATAATTCATAAAAATCTTAAGAATGGTTTTAAATATAGAGTATTATACATCATTTTTCTTGTAAAGAATCACAGAATATAATTATATAAAAGTAAAAAGAAAAAAAAAATTCTTTTTGCAACAGCCTGTGAAAGGGCAAAGTGTTTTAGAAAATATTTTATTTTTTTAATATAAAAGTATCCACATGTTATTATTATATTACTTCTACAACAATTTCATAATTGGCAAATTATAGCAAATTTAGTCATGAACACATAAATATACAGGGTTATAGGGTTCTGTGAATATATTAATAATGTTATACAAACTTACATGGATATGCACACATTTGAATTTTTGCCTATTTGGTATTGCTAAGTAACACAACAATAAAATGTTCTACTGATGTTGGGGCTACTTCTTCTGGTGCTCTTCTTGTGAGTTCATCAGTTAGAACCATCACAAATTTTCTTCTGGGCATAGGCTTGTCTGTCTTTTTTTAATATAAGATGAAGGAGTCAAAACTTACCATGTCAAAGAGATTATAAAAGATTTTTTTCCAATAGCGAGTAGTGGTCCACGAGCATGATATGTGATAGATGGATTTATCTTTCATGTCCACTCCACCCATGTATAATAATTATACTGCTGTATCATGTATGGCTTTACAGCCTCATGGTGACTTTTGAACCCGTAGGTCTTAGACATGACAAGCTGTTGACAAAAGGTATACTGGTTTTCGGGTTTTTTTGTTTGTTTGTACCCTACTGCTAACACAGGCCCTCTTCTAAAATAAACACTCTGTTGTTATATTATTATTATAATATTATATATATTAACATAATATTATAATATGGCGCCAATAATAGTGCGGGTTGAATGAATTTGATCGGCAAGTGCTCGCCGTCTTAAAATAAGACGGCGACGTTTAGAGAAAGGTGCCGTCGACTTAAAACAAGTCGGTCGACGCTCGGAGGGTGAAATGTCGAGATTCAGTTTTTTTTTAATAAACCGAATTAATCAAGTGTTGTGTCGCTACTTAGCTACAAATTAACACGAACGCAAGATATGTTGATATTCCTTAAAAACGACGATAGTTTTTACATTTGTAAAAAAAGGAACATCTGAAAGGTTTGTTGAATGTAAACTTGTTACATTTCAATATCAAGGCTCATAAAGATTTAGCCACGACGGCAATAAAAAGAAGCCCAACAAATGCTGATTGACACTTATAAATAAAATGTGTGATGTGTGTGATCTAACTATTTTTCAAATTCACTGAAAGTAGCATTCTTAAAAATCACTGCATTGCATTGATCGACTTGTGCTTTTAATGTTCACCTTTTTACCTTGACAGCTACAAGTGCTGTTTGGAGAGTGATAGATAGTATTTGCTGATATTATTCGATAGTCATTAATAATATTTGAAATAAGCCTGCAAGCTGAGTCAACATTTTGGTGCGAACCAGCTGGGCCGTTCGGTAAGCCAGCTGAGAAAGCGGGTCGACCATTCGAAGGACGTTGGATCTGCGGCTGTGAACACACTGAGGCCCAGCCCTAAGGCACCCCTTGCCGTTACGTATTGTGCAATGGTCTAGAGGATTTCACACCACAACGACACCAACTGGGGGCGTAGCTCAGATGGTAGAGCGCTCGCTTAGCATGTGAGAGGTACCGGGATCGATACCCGGCGCCTCCAAATAATATTTTTATTTTGTTTAAATTATTAAAGATAAATTTTCTAGAGACTATCAACTATGCTCAAGAACCACATTTTTATCATAAGAGATCATTTAAGATAAATCTGTTCAGTGTACTCTGAAATTTTGGCCCACATTACGAAACTATGTGTAAATCAAATAATATCTACAATAGTAAAATGGAACGACAAAAACAATTTTTACTATATCTCCAGTTCTTTTCTTTAATTATTTAAACTTTGATGCGTGTTATTGTTTTTGAAATATTCCGAATGTCTTTTCAAAAGAAATATTTTAGCACATATTACAAGATTGTAACATACATAGTTTATTTTTACTTTGCAAATCTTTACGGCTGACACGTATCGTATCCCTTTCCATCTTAAGAGAGGCTGGTATATTATTTAACAGTATATTGTACTGAATATATGACTAGCAATTACAGTGCACTTTTATTTTATTCATTACATAAACTGTTTAAATTTGTAAATAATACAGAGAAATATTTTCTTAATAGAATTGGTAGAATATTAAGAATGTCCTGATTTATATGAGGGAATCTGTTTATCTAAATTTAATTACTGTGTCTCAGTTTCTTACAGTTCTTACTGTTTCTCAGTAGTTATGTTGTATTGAAATTTGTACTACATACAACGAAGTTATATATTACATACCGTTCCTGGCAGTTCGTTAAGTAAGAAACAAAATAAACCAAAAATCCATGTTATATAAAAAAAATATTACCTAAGACACATACGAAACATTAACCTTTTTAATATCAAGTTATATATTATTTATATACTAAACATAGATTTGATCCACTTTAACCATTAATCCAAGAAGAGATAAATAAACTGCTAACTGAAACTTATCAATATTTACTTAACAATATCAACAACCTTTACATGCGATAACATTTAAATGCCCTCCATAATTAGAAATAAAACATTTCTTGTAGGGGATATAAATCCCTTCCCCGATCATTTTTGGGTGGTAAACAATATTTTAGATACTTATTAGATCACCTGTTTAACTACATTTATACGGACCACGTCATCACCACAAGGACGTGTTTTGGTTTATCTTTTACATTCTCGTAAGATAATAAAATTATCGAGAATGTAACTTAGAGTAGAGGATTCAGCAATTAATAAAGCAATGTTCCATACATATATGCCATACATCATAGCATTTCAAAACGAAATTTGCGTAAAAGAAACATTAAAAATTAATAGAAATGTTTCTGATTGTTACACTTATTATTGCTCGAGTATCATTTAGGTGCACGTTAACTGATAAATGTCTTAAAACAGCTGGATAATACAAGTAAAAAAAAACTATTAAAAATACAAATACAATAATTTACTGTGCGTTAGCAAAGCCTATCACTCAAGGCGTTAGACATAATTTATTTATGTCTGTGTGTATGTCAGTCCCCACGATATCTCGAATACGAACTGACTTTCCAACTTGAAATTGTGTGTGAAACTTTATTTCTATATGAGGAGCACTGAGTTCGATGGTTATCTGGAATTTCGCTGAGCGTTAGAGCGAATATTTTTACATTGATCTTATAGGTAACTGTAATGACTCATTTCATACACCCATCTCATATTAATTTCAATATTTAATTTAATTTAGAAATTTATTTGTAATAATAATTAAATAATTAAGGAATAATTATTTATAAAATTGTCTCAAATTTTAATACAAACAATAATAAATACAAAATTAAATATATCAAAATTAATCCAAATTCACCTTATTACATATAAAACTCAAAAGTTATAAAGTAAACTAAAGTCAGTGATACAGTGTGCAGGGATGATTGTTGAGTGAAGAGAGCAGAGGTTTAAAAGTTTAGAGGAGAGAGGGATATAGAAGAAGTGAAGCAAGATTATTATTTTAAAGAAAGAAACTGGTTACATTTTATTCAGCAGTATTTGGTTCAAAAGAAAGGTTAATTTATTAAATTCATATTATCACTGAAGTACAGAGAAGCAGAAGACGGACATTGGGTGAGAAAATTCCTTTAAAATTTTACAGTGATCCATTGGAAGAACATAAAACCCAGGAACAATCGATTTGGCTAACAATTCAAAATTAATATAATTAAAATTTAAGAAAATTATTTTTCAAATTACAATATCTTTTATTAAAAACAATACCTAATGTTTCTATTTCATTAAGCCAGCACGACCACCCTGCTCTAAAATTTAAGAACTATATAATTAAAAAAAATTACCATTATTGTATCCTCTATCTTGTTTCAAAATTCAAACCTGTATGTCAATTTATCATCATTAAAGTTCACATTTGTATCATACTGAGTTATTTATTATTTCTAGCTATAATCATCAGAATACAAATTAAGTTTAACCATTTATTTAAAGTGTATAGTAGTAGTATATTATAAAATAACAATGATAGCAACAAGAAATTGCAGAATAGATTTGTAAACAAACTCAAAGGGATTCTAAAATGCAACATATTAATAAAAGTGGTCTATCTCATCACATACAACTTCATTTCATGATGACTTGGTGTGTAGACTTTTATTATTTAAACACTGATATGAAACCCGATTTAATGAACGAAAATGTGAATGTATCATGTGGCACGATATCTCGAGCAATACGTCATCTGTAGACTTGCAATTTTGCATCAAACTTCTACATAGGCAAGAATGAGTTCTATAATGTCGCATGCCCAGGCATGGACTTTGGCTGAGCGTAGTTGAAACTGTCACTCACTAGACTATAACAATTTAACTTATAGTCTAACGAGTCTTAAGACTCTTTTGTTTAACGGGTGATGTATAAATTTTTATCGTATATTTGTCGTTCTGTCTGTGAATAAAGAAATTAGCAATAAACATGACATTTTCATTGAATCTCAACGAGTCCTGTTATGTGACACAATTTTTGGCGGACTCCTCCATTGTTTTTATTTACATAATGTATATTTGAAGTGAAATTTAATAATACTGACAATATTATAAGACATAATACAAGGCATTTTATACCATACAATGATAAAAAAGAGATAAATAACCATGCACAAAATAATGTAGCACAAGCATGTCTTCTGAAATGTCAATTATCACAATAAAGTATTTATTAATTAAGGATGATCGATAGTTGTTCGTTATCGATATCCTATATTTAAAACTTTTCTTTAACACAAGATAAAACTACAAATTACAGGTATTTCCTACAGATATATACCCACAAAACAATACCGAACAAAGAAACTGCTCATAAATCCTTCCTCAGCAGACATAAGTGTGGTGCAGTATATAATGCAGTGTATCGAGTGGTGCTTCAAGGGTGTTACACTTTTGTCTCCGGTCTCCATTAAGCCAAGCCCTTGCACGAGCATTGAAGCAGCTCTCAAATCAGCCATAATGCCCTAAGGCTCTCCACAAGCTACTGAACTTCAATGTCGCTTAGGTGCGTTTAGTTAGGCGGGATTTGTAAGTAACAAACTTATTTCAGATTGAGTCTGAAGGATAGACCGGACGGGTGTTCTGTTACTTACTAGTATTACAATATTACAAAAATACTAATCTCAAAATGAACATCCATTGGGGATGAATAAAAGGTACATTTTCCTTTGAAATGGAGGAAGATATAATATGTATTCTTATCCTTGGTAGTTTATTTAGAAATACATACTTATGTGATGGTTGCAAAAACAATTAATATAATTAAGAGCCGGCTGTATTGAAATTTATTATTTTGAGTTTTACCCCACAAGAACAATGTTAAATCCCAAACAACTGTACGCCCTATTTTGGTCATAGATTTATGGAGATGTCTCATTTTAAAGGCATGTTTAACACGCACTCAAGCGCTTTTGAGTTTTCTTTTAGAGTGAATATTTTTAGAGTATTTAAACGATGATATACAAAATAATTTGATAATTTTATTTGGATAACCAATAAAAAAACGATGAAAAACCATTAAACGTCTCTCCTAATTAAACGAATAAATATAAGCATGTAAAGTTGTTTGAAGTTTGTCATTGTTATTGTGTGGCTAATATCAAGATGGCCGCCAGTTTAGGCGACTATTAAAAATCAATTGCCTTATAAAATATTTATTAATCATGTTAATATGTACGTCTAATGTTATTTTGTAATTTTGTAAGGTATTCTCAATAGTTTTACTTTTATAATTTAGACATGGAATCATTGAACAATACTTTTGGGATTACGAAACAGCGGAGTGTTAAAAATATGTGTGGTTTGAAATAACCCTAAAATTAGGGAAAACAGTGGTGCATTGTTTAAAGGTTGTAACTGAAGTTTCCATTTAGACTTGTCAGAATGAGTGGTGGTATGCAGTATTCGCAGTTCGGGCGGTCAACACAAACAATGTGGCCTAAGATTTGCTTAGTCATTTTGAAAGAAAAGTTGGAAGGATTCTTCAAATCACTTTTCTTGTATCACAAACGGCCATTAATTTGACAATAAAACTTCAAGTATCTCCAAAAGACGGTAAATTAACAAACATTTATTTAAAGTAACGTTTTTATCAAATGGATTAAGTCGTTATCATATATAAATGTTGTTACGTCTTTTGACTACACCCATTAATAAACTATAAAATCATGTTTATAAAACGTACAGCGTTGTCATGATTAGAGAGCAACTGACGTGTTATTTATGTATATCGAGTTTTGTTTTTTAATTTTATCACATACCGCTAAATTCATATGGTAGAGAAGTGATTAAGATGTTGGCTATTCAAAACATGGGACATGCCACATGTATTGTAAAGTTTTATTTACAAAAGTCATACAATAATTAATAATTAAATGTAGGTAAGCTGAATTTATTGAAACGAAGTAAAGTTTGATTGGAATGCATTCTAACTGTAATAGTTAAAAAAAGAAGGAAAAAAACATTTTACCTTATTTCTTGTCTGGCAGAAAATAATAGAATGCCAAAATCTACCCGATAAAATAACAATAAGCCATATCCAATAAAAATCTGAAATATAAAAACATTTACAAATATAATTAAACCACGAGATATAGTGGTTATAATGGTTATAAATAACAGGTTAATTTACAATAATGTTAAGTCGCCAAGAGTACATAATACCTGTCCAGTCAGTTCTGCACAGCATGTCAGAGAAACAGATCAAAGCAGCATGGACCCAGGCATGTAAATAAGTGTGAACACCACAAGAGAGACATTACACGTCCGGCCCTCCCTCTATTGACTCTGCCACAGCTTAGCAACTGTCGTCCAATGTCAGCATGTATTGTCTTCTTCCCCTCGGTTACTTCTCAACGCAGCGCTGTTTGACCCTCTACACCCAGTCTGCTATTTATCGACGGCTAATTGCTGTATTGAGAGATATTACACTTCTGGACCTCCGTCTATTGACTCTGCCACAACTTAGCAACTGTCCCATGCCAGCATCTATTGATTTCTTCCCCTTATTTATTTCTCAATAGATCGTTATCTGACTCTTTACATCCAGTCTGTTATTTATTGACGGCTACTTACTGTATTGAGAGTATTACACGTCTGGACCTTCATCTATTGATTCTGCCACTAGTTAGCAACTATCTGATGCTACCAATTATTGCCTTCTGTCCCTCGGTTACTTTTAAACGCGGTGACACCCTTTATACTCGATCTGCTATTTAGTCGGTTCATTACTTTGTAAGAGATATTACACGTTTGGACCTCCTACGTTACTCGTTACATTGACTCTGCCACGTGGTATGGCGTACTCTTACTGTTCATATCTACGGGAAGCCTTGAATGATATTTATCGTGACTTTCCACCTTGGCGAGAAAACACAAAGTGAGGAAATCAGGGGCTACATGTGAAGTGATCGATTGTGAGGAGGATAACAATTCTGTTGTCCTTGCACGGACCAGTGACTCGTACGAGGACCGACGATAAAGACGGAAAAAGTAATAGGTTTCCTACAAAGAAAAATAGCATATGTAGTTTCCGTATACAGTTATAATAGGACTTGTAAAAATAAACTATCAATAGGAGTATTCAACGAACCGGCACGAAGTCTTTACTAAGCCTGATTCTATCTTTTTTCCTGGATTATCGAATCTTCACTGCCCTTTTGGCCCTATCATCAATAGTGTTCTTCCTTGGCTCAAGAGGGTACATAGGTTCAAGTCTTTATGACCTCTCTATGAAGAGTTATCGCACAACCAGATACAGACATCGGTAGAGTTTAAGAAGGACCTGTTTAAGAAGGACCTAGTCTTTAATAAACCGATACGTCGGAGAAACGAAGGACACAACATCGCTTGACGAACGCTGTCCGGATTAGTGAACTTAGCGGTCTGTACTTTGCTGCCCTTTTACCTTTTGACTCTGAAACCAATAGAGTTCTCCTTTGGACCAATATAAAGGTACTTAGTTCTAGAAACTTTCTAACTGAGTTATCTCATACATGGAGAGACATACGGACAAAGAGACAGATGAACAGACAGGGGGATAGACGACACGGTTTTAAGAATTACTTATTGGATTCTCAATAATTACAAAAAGATTATTGTAAATTTGTAACACATTACCGTTATGTAGTTTGGATTAGTTCTCAATACAAAAATGTAACCCATCTTGACGTCTAAACTAATAGGAAAACCGCGTTATTCCTTTATTACTTTCAGTCCAGTGGGCAGCTAAACAATGAAAATAGAAAGTGGCAACTTATAAGCAACAACAGACGATTATCTTTATAAATACACAATTTTCAAGTTCGTCGGTAAGTGAAGACAATATAATGGCTTGGATCAAAAAGGCAGGTCTGTATGTCACACTGATCGAATGGCAACAAGTATCAATTACAATCAGTTACGCCAGTAATAGCTAGTGCAGCGGTTAAATATAAAGTGATGGAACGGTTACACAACTACACCGCAACATTCGAGCCGGGTGACGCTCCAGGGGTTACCTCGCATGTTCCGTGGCTCAGTTTACTTAGGTGAAAAGGCCTATAGAACCTGTTACGACAGTAATAGCTAATACAGCGGTTAAATATAAAGTGATGGAATGGTTACACAACTACACCGCAACATACGAGCCGGATGACGCTCCAGGGGTTACCTCGCATGTTCCGTGGCTCAGTTTACTTAGGTGAAAAGGCCTATAGAACCTGTTACGACAGTAATAGCTAATACAGCGGTTAAATATAAAGTGATGGAACGGTTACACAACTACACCGCAACATTCGAGCCGGGTGACGCTCCAGGGGTTACCTCGCATGTTCCGTGGCTCAGTTTACTTAGGTGAAAAGGCCTATAGAACCTGTTACGACAGTAATAGCTAATACAGCGGTTTAAATATAAAGTGATGGAACGGTTACACAACTACATTGCAACATACGAGCCGGGTGACGCTCCAGGGGTTACATCGCATGTTCCGTGGCTCAGTTTACTCAGGTTAAACGGTCTATAGAACCTGTTACGCTATACAGGTGTGCGGAATGTACAGGTCTTTTAAGGAGATGTACACACATGAAATTATGTTTAGTATAAAATAAAATTTTATAAAATTATAAAACGTGTTTCCTCCAGTCGTCAGTCATATAATTTTGTAACAAGTCAGTTTTGATATCCTCAATTGTTTCTCTTTGAGTTTGATTATAAGGTCTGCTTGAAACGCCCTACATCCGTGGAGTGACCAATAATTTATAAAGTGTCTCTACCTTCAGTAACTACCTCTTGAAGGAGTCTGACTTTAAAATTTACCCATCCAAAAATCTATTGTACTAACCTAATACAACAACAAAAACCGTAAGTGATTTAGGCTTACTCAAATGTGTAATACTTTCGACAGGAAAGAAGTAAATAAATATACAGTAATCACTACAAAATTTTAAATGGAGATTGAGCAAGTGTTTTAAATAGTTTCATGGATAAAGCCAATCCAACACACAAAATAAGAAAGAGAGAGGAAAGGAAAACTCTCCAGCGATAATGGTGGAGAGATATGGAATAATAACATCAAGGTCATGACTTTGTCAACGACCAGATGGAATATCTATCTATATAGAAGGAAGGGCGGTGACAAAAACTTCCAAGATCAATTAAGTCCATATTAATATACTTTTTATGCAAAAAACTAACATATGTAGTTCAGATTTGGTGATGAAATGAGCTGAATAAATACCACTAAGACTTTAACTAGAAATGTTTTGACATAACTGCCGCAATGCAAGAATGATGTTTTCAACCACAAACTGTGATCCCTATTTCGTGGGGATTTATTCTGCTATTGTTACACCTACTATTGTCGCAGTCGGTTCCATCTGAAGAAATCGTTGCTATGGCTCTAGCGGACTTTTACACAAATATTTTTACAAAGTTGCAATATATATTAAATATATTGTACAACTAATAATTTATTCCAATTTTTAGAGAGTTTAATAACAAAAGTGTTTGTTGCCAAGTCTGAAGTATCCCGTACAAGTTTCTCTATCAATAAAGGTCATACCACGATTAACCAATTCAAGATATTGGGCCTACTTTTCTGAAGAGGTACTTTTCATAAGTATAGGTCGCTATTATGTTATAACGTTGACTTTGTTTTTTTTTTTTTGTAGCGATAATATTATTTTAAATATGCACGTAAAGTAATTAAACATATATTTTATAGTTATAGTTACAGTTAAAGTTAAAATGATTTACATCTTAAGTGTATTTATCTCTATATGTAACATTTATATAACGCATATATCTCCTATATCATTGATGTTACAATGCACAGAGACTAGATACATTTTTTTTATAATCTAGCGTTAAGACCGTTCTTATTCCTGTAATAAAGCTGTGTTTTACGTACTTCCTGCCACGTTTAAATGTAACCGTTAGTGAATTCTTCAGGGACAACAAAAAAGGCTAAATTCGCTACGACTTTAAATGAATTTAAACTATCCCAACTAAAAATCAACACCTTTAATTGGCAGCTGAGTGAGGCGCGCACTAAATATTGCCCGAAGAAAACGTATTTTTACATATCGATGATTACTGCTAATCATAAGATTTGTAAATAAATAAATTAGACCCATTTGTACTTTGAAGCAAATACTACACTTTTTATTCACCATACAACTTCTGTATTACGTGCTTTCTGTTACTAATTCACCACCAACTGGGGGCGTAGCTCAGATGGTAGAGCGCTCGCTTAGCATGTGAGAGGTACCGGGATCGATACCCGGCGCCTCCAGAAGAATATTTTTTTAATTTTCTTTAAACATAAATCATAACAAATATAAGACACAATTCGCTGTCCTGTGTCCGTGGTTTGATTCTTTAACTGACATCTAAAGCAAATTATAGAAGACGTGAATAATTTTATGTTATAGGAAAGTTTTAATTCTACTACAAAAACCTATATTATTCTGCTACTTATCACTCAGGATTTAAGCTACATTTATAATGCATTGACTAAGCGTTAGCGAAACCTTTAACTCGTGGAACTGGAACAGTTTAGTTTCTGTCTGACAGTCCGTACTATATGTCGAGATCGAACAGACAAATATACTTGAAATTATGCATGATGTTTCATTTCTATAATGGAAATACAGTATACTGTAAAGAAAACATCCACTTCGATGATGGTGCATGTCACCATCGCTTTTTTATGAGTGTTAACGAAATAGTTTATATTGATTTATGGGCGATTTGTAAACAAATCGTTTACAATCATACACCATTTTAAAATGATACATAGAAACACATGTAGCCTATAAGAAGGGAATGAACTACAAACTTTATAAAATCTCAGTGAACCCTGTTTCGCGACACGTGGTGTTGCCCATATACGGTATGGCTGCCATATATCTAGGCGTATCAGGAATTAATATATTTATCACTTTTGCTAGAAACGGCGTAGAGGTGTTTTATTAGTGTCATTGTGTTTCTATTAAATAAACCTTTAAAATAACATGTCACAAGATAGTGGTTGCGATTTGAAAAATTTAAAATTACCCCTTCCATCCCCTTTTGAAAAGGGGTGTGACATTTTATTACCCTCCAAAAACCCAATATTAACTCAATAGTAATTTAATACGTGCGGTGAAATCTGTACATTGATATACCAATCCATTGTGAAGATTGCACATCGATACCTCAATCCGTTTGGAATATATCCAGGCGTGTAAGGACTTAATTTACACCCTGTTTTATATATATATATATATATATATATATATAACATCAAATTTTGCTGAACACTTAATGGAGACTGACCATAACTACACAAATATTGAAAAGAACATGGAAATTTTAGATATCGAAAGGAAAGGAGAGAAATTAAACATAAAAGAAGAATTACATATCTATCTAAATTATACTAAAGATCCTCATAACTTTTAAAATAGTAATCTGAAAAATAAGACAAAATTTTGAAAAAAAAAAAAATATTAAATACAGATTACTAATAAGAAAATAACAACTGTGTGACTTAAATTTAACATATGTTTAAAAGGTCCACATGGTGTATATCTAATTGTTTATTTATTTATTTAGAGGTTAATGTACACTGATGATGGTTAAAAAACCGAAACACGTGTATGTAATATAAAGATTTTTAAAAGGGTTCTAGTTACTTGAATTACATTAATATATATATATATATATATATATATATATATATATATATATATATATATATATATATGTGTGTGTGTATGTGTGTGTGTGTGTTTTTTTTTGACAATAATTACGCCTACCAAGAAAATTTTATACATTCAGAGCTGCAGTCAGATATTAGAAGGGAATATTGGAGTTAATAATATTTTATTTCTTTGTGTTTGTTATCCTGTACTTTAGTTCATGAAGTGGTATCAGTTGTGATGTCAACAAGAGGTTTTGTTCCAGTGGTACATATTTACATTCACATATAGTTTTAACATATAAATGCACTTTATTTTAAACAATAACTTAATTAATTGAAGTAACATCAATAAACTGAACAGCTGGGGGGAAATCTTCAAAGGAACACTGACGTACACTCCTACAACACCACAAATGCTGCACTCTACAGCACATCATCTGGATCTAAAATGAGAGGAAACCTTCATACATGAGAATGAGGCTCTACAACCTGCTATACCACCTTACCTGTGCTATAGAAATGGGAAAATAAATTGAAGAACGCTTTATATGAATGGCTTCTAGAACAACCATTTTGTACACTGGATGTGTTTCTTAAAAAAAACTTTAAATTCCTGATTTTGTATTCGTTAACATTTATAATCTCAAACATTGTATATAAATAATCCCTTTTCCTTTCTCATTCTCAGCCTAAACTATAAACTTACAACTTAAACTAGAGTCTTGTGTAATAAAGTCAAGTATATGAGAGAGAATCAACTCTCTTTTTTCTTCCTCTTTTCACACAATTTTAAAGACTTTTGGAGGGAGATGACTCTATTTTTTTTTTTTAAAGACAAAGTACGTACTAATTCTAGGGAATATAAAACTACTATCAGCAGTTTATGGGAAAATATGACTGTTTTTATTAGTTACACATGGAAGAAGGAAGTCCTTTCTAATAAATAACCTCTGGAAATATAAGGAAAATTTTATAAATTTTTATAAGGTTGATATAATCTCTGCTAGTGAGGAAGTTAAATGTAAAGTTACGCAACGGTTCGAGAACCACGCTGCATCACATTATCTGGGGGCCCTTAAGGGTTGGTACTATAAGATACTATGTAAGTCTAATCTTACACAGGCTGATGTGTGTTTACTCTTGTTACAATCCTCACAACACCTCAAAACACTACTTAAAACTAAAAATTATAAGAGAAATATACAAACTTTCGACACAAATTACAAAACCTTTTAATAAGAACGTTCGCAATTGAATGCGATACGAAGTTTAAGGTGTCTTAGTTTTCTAAATTAAAGCCAATATTAGATTAGATGGATGCACAGTCACAGTCATGTATTTGTCCATAGTACACAGACATGGTCTATAATGAAAACTAAACGAAGGAAATTACATTAAATATCATGATAAATACGCTGAACAATAATAGAAAGCTACGGGCGTTGAATATATATATATATATATATATATATATATATATATATATATGTGTATAATATGCATATACATGTATATTAAAATATGTATATTTTAACATAAATTTTCAACAGGAAAAGTTTTTTAAACTATAAATATATATATATATATAATATATATATATATATATATATATATATATCCAGGCGCTGAAAACACACCTTTGTAGGCAGTGTTATAATAATAAACTGCTGAAGGAGCTAACAGATCATAACGAAATAGATACCGCACAAACCGAGAGGCACACAGACGGACTACTACTCTTTTACTTTTTCACCAACAGGGGTTTGTACGGATTAGCCTTTAACTTGATGACCAATAAACCAACAGAATTCTTCCTTTGACCAAGATGAAATCATGCATCAAGATTCAACTCTCTCCTTTCAATTGAGATTTATTGCACAAACGAGGGTCAGACGAACGAGCTGACACCAAAATTAATAGCGTTCCTCAGCACAAGAAAAACTGATTGACCAAGTTTCTCTAGGACCTTCTATCCAGAATTATCACACAGGCGGACGGGCCGACTGAAGGGCATGGGCACGATTTCAATAAGGCCCTATCGGGGGCTTAATAGTTCTAAAGGAATTTATAAGAATCTACCAGATGTGTGTTACAACCTTCCTGTAACAATACAATCCCCAACTGGGGGCGTAGCTCAGATGGTAGAGCGCTCGCTTAGCATGTGAGAGAGGTACCGGGATCGATACCCGGCGCCTCCAGTAAATAATTTTAATGTTTCAAATATTAAAAAATACAATTTGTTTTAAATGCACATCATGTTCACTACTGCTTTTATAATAAATTAATTTATAATGAAATATAAGTACTATAAAGCAAATATACATTGATTTTTAATCGTGTAATAACACTATATTTAAGGTGATATTAAAAAGAAATTAGAACGTATTTTAATCAACAATAACATTTTTCCTTATCTCCCATTATTCTCATTGACTTAAAACTTTAATGATATTAATTATCGTAGTTTTGAAAGGCAGAACAAGACTCCTAACATCTTATAACAAACTTTTTCTAACAGATAATACATGACCATAAAAAACATAGTTCATTTTTATCGCAGAACGCTGTATAGTTGAGGCGCAGTAAACCTTTCGATCCCGAGCTTATTACACCGTATATTACCCTAATGTCTTGGTGATTGTATTCGCAGTCCAGAGCAAACGTTCTATCTACTAGCTGATTAAAATAATGCATTTTTCAACAAAACGTGCTCTAAAGTGATTTTAAAAGCGTTTAGTTATTCTTAAATTCGCACAATTTTGAACTCAATTACGGCTTCTAGCACAATCAGTTATCGGAAGTAGGGAAGCATTTGTTGTAGTTGACTATTGCATGTACTCAAATGTTCTATGATATTTGGTATCCAAGTCATCATAAACAGAAATCGCCACCATTCTGCCGTGATATGGTTTTCAAATCTAGAAACGCCTCAAAAACTTTTCTTTGGTTCTAAATTGCGGTTTTCCCTCAATAAATACTTAGCTGCACTTCCATAACGAATATATCAACTGTGGTCAATATATAACCCAAAAATAGAAACAATATTATAAATAAAATCAAACCAAACCGTAATTAGTTGTCTCAGTCGTATTCACCAACATGTCATCAGTTCTATACAATCTTAATTGTCTACAAAATCACTTGACTGCAGCATACAAGAGCTTTGGACTATCATTGATGTGTTGCTCGTTGATAGGCTCGAGTTCTGCATCACTTTCATTATTTCTTGGACTGTCTTTCATTGTATGGGCCAATCAGCCTGGGATCATTATGATGCTCCTACTATTTAGACAATGCGCATCGGCCGAGATTACACCATTATTCCTAAAATACCACATTGAGATACCAAGAATACACATGAATAAACAAATTTTGTCAGAAAAATATGAATGCAAAAGAGGCATTTTACGGCACGGCTAAAAGCATGA
>NW_025781557.1:0-43826 GCF_021130785.1 Homalodisca vitripennis | reverse complement strand
ATTAGTTTCCAGGAGTTACGCCTGTAGCGGGTACCCTAGGAGGTTAAATTTGTTTTCTTTATTAGGTTAAAAAAGGAGTAAACCCAACATAAGTTTATTTTTACATTACAACGGAACTGCCTTATTAGATATTACCTAATTAAGGAAAATCCCACATATTTCCTTGTTTATGTTCATACTATGATAGTAAAAGTTTTCTAAAACCTATCTTCGACAATTCAGTTCGTAGTGTAGAAAAGTTAGCTCAATTAGTTTTACATAAAATAACATAACTTAAAGAAAAGATACATAGATTTAAATCTAAATCTGATACTAATAGACCTAAAAGTGCAAGTAAGAAGTTTTTAGAAGTAAAATTATATTCAATTATTTAAAACTAAACAATAAATATCAACGAATCAACATTTTCCAATACAATAAACCTTTTTTCCAATGCTCCAAGATTATACAATAAATATCAAACTAAACAATACACAGCAATTAATTGATTATTACTAAAAATTTAAATTATATAATTAGTTAATTAGTCTAATTACTATAAGATGTCAATATATATATATATATATATATATATATATGTATATATATATATATATATATGTATATATATATATATATGTATATATATATACATATGTAATCTATAATAAATATATATATATATATATAATAATCTAAAATATCTTAATATTTGTATGCGCGCAATTGAAATCTACAAAGAGTAAAATTCCTCAAAGTGTATTTAAGGCAATTTAGGGCGTATTTTATGAAGTCAAATATTGTACAATTAAGTAAAATTATATTACCTGTTTCCTTACAGAAACTTCTTAAACAAAGTAATTTAATTCACAAAAATGGAGAGAAAGTATTATTGAAACGAAATATTATAACTCTGGCCTCCATAGGAAAGGATTTAAGAGAAATAAAGTAAAGGTCGACATGTGTATAAAATACTAGTACTTAAGACTATCCAACAAATTAATTTGGTTTCTAGACTTTGAAAAACGAAAAGAATTCTCTGTGCACTGGCTCTACTGCTTTACATGTTTAATGCTATTAAGGCGTAATTAAAATAACTGAAGCAAGGACGTTTTGAGCCTTAAACAAGAATGTTTGTTTCTAATCTATTATTTATTATATAATAATAATCAATAACAACTATAGATTTTTTCAACTCTTTACAAAACAGGCATAATTATCCCCAACGTAATCAACTTTTTGAAAGGAAAGAAACAGAATAAAGCATAATTTTATCAGCATCTATATCGTTTGACAAATAAATTTAAGTTCTTAATAATATAATATTTACAAAACAAGAATGGACTCCTAATTATATCATTAATAAATTACAAAATTCTATTTACATTATAATCGAGCTCATAATACATATGAGATTTTTCTAGTGGTTTGTGCTACGATTAATAATCGGTAAAAGTAGGGTGTAAACTGTTTTGGGTGGCAGGAGGTAGTAAGAACAGAAATTGTTATTTCTTAATAATAAAAGAAACTTATCTATGTAGATCCTGGTCCTGCTCCTCGCCATCACATCATGTTCCTGGTGGTGGTTCTTGGACTTACTGTGAGTTGTACCACTATCGAACAAGAAAACTGAACCATCCAACAAAATTTAAATACCTAAAACATTTTTCCTTCTTGTTTCCATGGAAATCTACAATTTTAATAAGCTTTACTTTTGGGTATGTTTGACATGTTTTATTCGTTAAAGACATGTTTTATTCGTTAAAGAGCTGTTCGCATGTATTAAAAGAACCTGCATGTGTAACTAATTCGTGACTGAAAATGGTTGAGAGCTTTCATAAGCTATGGAATCCTAGATATTGAAAGACTGTAGAGGTAAGAACCTCTGTAGAAGATAATGTGGTATAATTATTCGTAGGTTAAACTGCCGATTTGGGGATCTTGGCTCTCATAGTTTGAGAGCTTTCTGAGTCTATGTGTTTTGACACGATGGCTTTACCCACAAGCTGGTTCTTTCAAATTTTCAATGTACTTCATAAATAATATTTTCAGAGATTTTTATATACTATTAATAAAAAGGTGAAATTTGATATTGGATCTCCAGATATCAATTTGTCACAGAAGCTGTTAAGGGAATGTGTCAAAGGCTAAGATACTCAGAAACAAAGGTTCACAATGCTTGCAAAGAATATGTCATTCCACAGTTAAGGGATTTGCAGAGGGCGATCGTACAGTGTTTAGGCCATCCCTGTTAATGATGGTGCAAAAAGATGAAGGCTTCTAGAAAAATTGAAACGGGGTGAATCTAAATGCCAATTGGCCCAGAAAATTTAGTTATATTTCACAGACATCTCACATTAAGTTACTTATAATACCTACTTGATATTTACATGTAAATCATAATAGTTTATAATCCAAATAAATCTTGTGTAATTTTCTCTTAACTTGCCTAAATTCGTTTCACTGGCTGGATGTCTAATAATTTGAACAATTTCGAACAATTCCACCTGAGTAAAGTTACACCATATCTAATCAATAATAATTAAAACTGGTAAGAAAGTTCTATTTGAAATATTTCTGCCAAATTAAGTGTGAACCCCTTACCACAAGACCGCTACTGAGTATCCTCGTGTAAAGGCTCATCACTTGACAAAGTGGTGGCGGAGTGACGTTGGTAAATTTCACGGTAACCTAGAGCTTCGTTATAACAGTGTCACTGGTTAAACCTGAAGTTTTAAAATAGTATAACTTAAAATATGTTATCTAATTTTGTTTCCAAAATCAGTATGTATGTAAATGTCGAAGTTGTATAACATTATCTCCAAAGAATTAATTACTCGGTAATAACACAAGAGGTGAGAGCTAATTTTCATTCTATACATAAAGAAAGTGATTTTTATTGAGGTTTATACTGAAATTTTCTGTAATAATTAAATAAAACATTATCTTCACTAGTTGTGATGGAGGTCAAAATGAGATGGTTATCAAAAGGGTTTAAAACATGAAATTATTATATGGTAATAACACATTAGCTTAAAGCATTTAAATTCACCCTTTGGATACGAAAATGTAATATCGGCAACAGGTAACCATAGACAATGAGAGTAAAATGGGGAACACACCGTAAATTCCTCATTAGAAGTCACAGTTATTAGTTATATACCAGTCTCACTAAAACTTACCGTTCCATACACATACAGGTGTATATTCTAATCTTTAGAACTGATACACTTTTGATTATTTTATTCCTATAGTTAAATATGCAAGATATAACGGTATAAAAACGTTTTTGGATTGTAATGAAGTAGAATAAATTATAACCTACATCACATAAGGTATCGTTTACTAATACTATACCAAAAATCTTGGGCATAAGAGAGAATTTGCTTAGTTTACCATTAGAAAAATACAAAATTCTTAATTAAAGGAGTACCACTGCAAATTGTATTTAAGTAATTCCCATTTATTACATGATTGGTTATTTTATATCCTAACAATAATATTGTTTTTAAATTTACTTTTTATGGCCAAATAGGTTTCTGCTTTTATTACTACTCTGCGATTGTTGAAATAATACTTACGATTGAGTATTAATTAAACAATAAACCTATTTAAACTATCCATAAGAAGGTTCTAAAATAGAAGAAATCTGCGTAGTATGAGCGGCTCCCAATTCAATCACAGATACCGCATTTCCTTTAGGCGCCAAAGATGTTTGTTTGAGCGCCTTTATACGAGTAAGTATAATTCACTTTAGACAGTTGGATATGAATTTAGCCGTATGATCGTTCTCACTCAAAGCGCTTTGGAGTTTTACCTTTTGATTCTTTTAATATATGTTTTTGATAACGATAAATGTTATTTGTTTGAATGTAATTTTTAAAATTACTATTTGATCTTAAGAAACCAAACAATGCTTATTGAATGTCTAACATAAAACGATTCTACAGCCCTTGAGTTGATATTTATTATTATCTAATTAATCAATAAAGCTTTAATAATAATCAACGTAAACATATAATCAATGTAGCTTCGGATCTATCAATAATCAATAATGCCAAACATACGAAAGGTAATGTTAAATACTGGAATGTGTCGAAATATATATTTTAGGCGTCAATACCACACGTCAACTTTCTTTATGACATGAAAAAGTGTGATTGCCTTCACCTTTAGACCTTTTAATGGTATGATTAATGTGTAAACGTGATTTACCACCCTCACTGATAAACACTTAAGTAATTATATAATTCTTCTAAAATTATAAAAGGTCCTTGATTACGACTGGTTTTTTGAAAGTTCGAACTAACTTACAGTCTACATCTCTCTTGACTACTGCATGTCAATATTTTTTCCCATTTGCCTTAAAATAGAACCAGAATAATTGCAGTTAATAATTTTAATTTTTAACCTATAATAATAAAATGTATGTATGTAATAAAACAGTATTTACAGAAAATATATAGGATAAAGATAATTTACAATGCGTGACTCATATTGCATGTAACAAAGAGAATGAGCAATTTATGGTTAACAGAACACTACTGTACTCTTATATCAAAAGAGACAAACCAAGTACGATTCCTCTAAGGCGAGTCTAGAATCTGTTCGGAGAATTCTAACATCATAATGTAAGTCATGTGAAGCAAAAGTAAATTAAATTAAAAACACATGCAAATTTTAGTATTAAGTATAGACATGAAACAAAAATGTTTAATAGTTTGATTAAGCATTTATCTAATGAATAGCTTTGTGTATTGATAACATAATACACTTACAACAGACCCTAAATAAAAGAAGAGTGGTTCAGAGTCTAATAAAACAATTAAGATTGCAAATAATTCAATAAATTTGTCTAAGTAACAGTAAAAACATACAGCGCCAAACAAAATACAATAATTACCAATATTAATACAGAACGCTAACAGACTATAAATATGATTTTTAAAGTAGAACATGTACATGTAATAATGGGATATAAATGATTACCGTCTCAAAATAAATTTTAAACCTATATTTTAAACATTGAATTTTCAATACCATTGACTATAAACAAAGAGAGATTTACCAAACGAATGGATGGTTGTGTGATTAATTACCTTTTACGTAAGGTGGAATACGGTTAAACATTCGTGGTCCTACAAAATTTATTTTTCTAGTAACATAAAATTGGTATTAAATTTCAGTTGCTTCTGCAGCAACACATAATCACCAAAAACGTTGACCGGAGTATACACAGTTGACCGAAAAATTTTAAAAATTATTTTACAGTAGAATAGTTACCTGAAGTTTCAAAGCTTACTTGCAACCATCCTGAACTTTGCTAAAATTGAATTAAATCAGAAATATACAATAACTAATATTGAAACCATGCACTAAATTATCAGTATTGAACTAAAGAGTAAATTTGCTAAACATTGGTGTATCGTTAAAATGGGCTCACTGAAAAAAAGATATGGTTAATAATTTTATTTATTTAACAGTTTTATGTGATGCGGCAAAACTCTTTGCAGTGTTTTATTGAATGCATTGATGTAAAAAACGTTCTTACAAGTCTCTGTCACTACATAAATCCATCTTAAAATACAGTTTATTGCCAGTCCTAAGTTTTGACGTGACAACGTCTTAAATTAGGTTGCGGCTCGGAGTCACTCATGAAAAAGTGTAACGCCCGGTAACGTTACGATGCTCGTCCAGTGGGTCCGCCGCACGGGATCCGCACGGGATAAAGAGATAAAACTGTGGGTCCGCCGCACGGGATAAAGCAGGATAACTATGTTTATTCGTGAAAATGTGGAGTGCTTAGATTCGTCATTTACAACAACTACAACAATAAAGGTAAATAATTGTACACTGATATTTCATTATCGTAAACTATTGATTGATTGATTAATTGTTAGATTGACACAAAAGTTGAGAAACTGAGTTTATAGGTTATGTCATACTATTGACAAATGTACAACAATAAAGGTAAATAATTTGTACACTGATATTTCACTATCGTAAACTATGATTGATTGATTAATTGTTAGATTGACACAAAAGTTGAGAAACTGAGTTTTATAGGTATGTCATACTATTGACAAATGTTGATAGTGTTAAGTAAATTATTAGTTTAAATCACTCACTCTGCAATCAATCGTTATGTCATACTATTGACAAATGTTGATAGTGTTAAGTAAATTATTAGTTTAAATCACTCTGCAATCAATCGTAATTCAGTCGATTGAGAAGAAACAGCGCGTATTGCTAGTCAAACATTTAAAATAACAAATTATAACCTCTAACCTGTCTAACTGTGCGGGACCAAACAAACGAACTAAAACCGACCAATCACCACGCGCGGAGTTAGAGAATTTAAACTGTGTTTAGCAAGAATTTCAAATTCCAATTTTAGTAAATGTTTTATTCAACTTTACCATTTACAATAACCAAATTTTAATTAATTTCAAATTATGTACAATGTTTTAGTAAACAAAATATATTTCTATAGTTAAAATTTTTTGCAATTCTTATTTTTCATTCAATTCCTTGTTACTATTGTGCAATTTTTTAATAATATTCATATCAATAAAATATTCTACCGAGAAAAAGATTGTTGTCACGTAAAATCTTCGCCCGTAAAACCGACTTTACAGGCAAACCATTAGTTTTTTAACCTTATCATAATTAGGTAATACAGTTCCGACTACAGTACGTCACGCAGAGATATAAAATCGATCAAAGTTTGGTAATGAGACGTGGCATTTGGTTTAGTTTCTACGTGGTTTAGTTTAAGTCTATGTTTTCTTAGTCCAGTCCAGCACATTGATGATTAGCCTGAGACCCAAAAACTAAAGTGATTGACTTGGAATATGTAATAAAGCAACAAATTAAAAGTCTCCTGTAAGTTTTAATAATATATTAGTACGTTTATTTTATTTACAGTGCTAAAACATTACTACTAACATTTCTGGTAATGGTTTAGATAAACAGGTTGCTTTGTCGATTTAGAACTTATAAGCAGAGAGATGCATTACTCTCATATTGCACAAAGATTCATTATTTTTAGTCATGAAACAAAAGTTTAATTATTATTTTTGTTACAGTGAGAATGAACAACATTTAAAGTTGACAATGACATATAATTTTTGCATCTCCCTTACTAATTACTTCAATTGGTTTACAGAGAAAGAGAGCTCTGGTGTAGGTTTTAGTAACCAACCAAACGAATAAAAATATACAGACTACATTTTCTTGCAAAACTTAATAAGATTGTATTTAAAGTAATTGAGTTTTAACAATTTAACACGAATTAGTAAGCTAATACTCATTTAGTCAGCTAGCACATACTAGTATCAATTAAGTTTCAATGTTTAGCCTTCTAAAACGCTAAATAGATTAATTTAAACAATAAGTGACGAAGTACTTCTCACAAACAGCTTTTATCAACTACGTAAAAGAGTTACAAAATCAATATTGGTTTGTGTAAGAAGAGTATAATTGATCACCTGGACTCTTTGGTACAGAGAGGATTAATAACAGCAAAAAATAACATTAATAACTTCCCTATACAAAAAAACGAAGGGAAAATTCGTTAAAAATTACAATCCTTACGTAATACGAAAGAAATTGTATGAAAGAAGAAACCAATATAAAAATTCTCATTAAAATAGGATGTAAAACTGATTTGGGTAAGACTAAATAGTGAGTGCGGAAATCGTGATGAATAAATCTTAAAATTACTCAGCCATGTGAGTCCTGGTCCTGGTCCTGCCCCTGGCCATCGCATCGTGTTACTTGTAGTGCTTTTTCTGAGTGCTGAGTAAATGGACCAATAAGGAAGTTGCGATTGATCAAATTAATATTTTACTTTGGTATCATTGTACCTATACGTGTTTTTGTGCGATGAAAACAAAGTGGCAGCCACTGAGAAATAAAATATGCCTACGCAATTAAAAATGATGAAATATCAAAGTGTGAAGACAAATTAAAGAAATTTAGTGACGAAAAAGGAATTCACTTAAAAGAAGTTTATTGTTTTACACACCAAAAATACGTGCTACTAAGGTCACAAAAACGTTGCACGTGTTGAGACAATAACTATTAATGTTAAAAATCGAGACGTTTACATTAGCAGGCAATATGTTCCCATGACTCCTGTCTGGATGTACAGTTTTTCCTATCTTAAAAGGGAAATACGCATACTACTAAAAAATAGCTAATGCCCGTTGGTTTAATTAGATTAGGTTTGATGTATCAATGCGAGGAAGTTATAGAAGCATTATGAGGGTTCGGCACGTGTTTGTAATTTCCGCTTGAATGACGCTAATGATTTCCTCATTATAATGATATTTACGTGATTTTCAATAACAGTGAATGGTGTTTAGCCTGTTATCGAAAGTAACAATTTGAGTTATACTTTTTTTACATGTGTCGTACACAATCAATAGATGAAACGGTTTATCTATTCCAGTAATGAAGCAGAACCACACAACTGACAAAACATTTCCAATTCCGATCTTAATTACAAAAATCCGAGCATATTTAAAGTATAAGATGCAAAATCCAAATCTCTAATAATTTCTTAAGTTTTACCAAATTACACATCCACATTTTAAAATATGTTTAGACAAATCTACAGTTGTAAAATTCACTGACAGATTAAGTTGATACGTAATTTTTTTAACTAAATTATGAAAAAAACTAATTTTAATGGAAAAGATTTAGAATATGAAAATATTCTCAGTAATGTATTTAAAACAAAGAACCACTTCAGTTACAAAATTTCCTCCAAAACTATACGAAACAACATAACCTATCATTTAAAATATGATCACGAAAGTCCTCCATAAAATTGAAATATGAAAAAATCCTGGTCCATGTCAAATCTGGCCTTTACATTTTGTCTTTCATGATGCTTTACTGATAATGTGACAGTTAGTGATTTTCGTAAGTAAACCTTTAAAATTTATTGAAAAAAACATTGCAATAATTGTCCTTTATTGTTTTCATGGATAATAAATACTGTTAATGCATACACTGTTTCGTATTTTCTCCAGTTTTTTTCTATTTTTATTTTTACCTTCACTTGTTTACGTTATGGCTACTACTAACATTAAACCAAGTACTGTTATTTGACTCATACATGCTAGAGACAAGGTTTTAGTGTTGCCCTTCTTTGATTTTGGTGTATGTGATAAAGTATTATTGTTTGGAGACAATACTCGGGACAATTATTCGATACGTCAAGTAATTGCTAACTATAGTATACCTGCTAAAAAAAACTTTCATAGATTTTTTGTTTTCACTTTGAAGTTTCTAATTCAAGAACCCTACATTAAGCTGCAATTCCACTGAAATTTTAGTTCTTTAAGGAAAACAAGTTACAGTATTGATAAGCTACTAAGCAAATATCAATGTTTTATTAGCGTGAGCATGAAGGTAAAATTTCACTCTATTTAATTTTCAAATAGTTTTGAAATGTACATAATTATAAAATACTGTGGAATACCAAATGTCTAACTATTTTCATAACAGCCAGCAATAATCAAACCATTATAGGGTTGTCACACTAGCTAAACCTCCTCTACTTAACGGTGCAACATTGATTACCCTTGTGTACTTAAACTAATTATCACTTCATTATTATTAAGCAAGTCACGGCAATCACATGTTATAAATTTTTGAATACAAAGAAATAAACAATGACTCCTATTTAGATATAGATGTGGTATCCCTTAACTATAACTATATCAGAGAAGTTTTAAAATAATCTAGTGTTCTATACGCGAATTTGTGGTTGAAAAGGTCTCCATGTCCCCACAGACGTAAAGGCTTTCACTATGGCAACTTATTCTCTTTTTTTAAGTAACCACTTTCACTAATAAAAACCTGAGATTTAAATTTACAGTATTCAGTTATTCTTAACTCTCAGATATATGGCTGCTTTAGATATAATTCAAAATGTAATGGTTTTTCATCATAAAATAAACATTAAAACGAATAATTTCACAAATTATATATTCTACACAGATCATAACATGGTAGAACGCCTTTAGTTTTAAGAATACTTTTAAGAAGTTTAAACGAAAAATATATTTCTTCTAGTGTTCCAACACAAAATCAACCCTGATGTATGTTTTATCTTTACAAAAAAGTTACTAAATTATGAGAAATACATATATCAAATATTTATTTTCCGTAAATCGGGAATTTGGAGAATTAGTGATGAGTGTGGGAGTAAATGAGGCCTTTTTTTATATAGCAATAAATATTTATTATTATTGAAATTTAATTTTTCGTGCTAAAATATTATTTCAAGTTACCGATTTCAATCTCTGGCGCATTTTTCCAGAGTGGAAACGCATAATGATTTTGATTTTGATTATAATATTTTAAGGAAATAACTTATAAAAATGGGTTTATTAAGTTCGTTAAAGTAATTGAAGCTGTATGTCTTGCATTATTAATTTGTTCAACGCGTTCTCTAACCACTGTTTTAGGCTGCTCTGACGGAGGTTGAAACATTCTTTATAAATTAAAATTAATTTAACATAATGAGAATTACAATATGTGTGTCTAAAATAGAGTTCAAATTTTAATAGTAATATTAATTTTTTTTTTTTTTATATACACACACACATATATATATATATATATATATATATATATATATATATATATATATATATATATATATATATATATATGTATATATGCATATGTGTGTGTGTGTGTGTGTGTGTGTGTGTGTGTGTGTGTGTGTGTGTGTGTGTGTGTGTGTGTGTGTGTGCGTGCGTGGATGAATTCTGCAACAGTTATAGCTGTAGATCATAGAATAGATGAGACCTAATTGTGAAACTGTATTATAATTTTTACATAAGCACTTGGAATCAATTAAGCTTTTAAAATAAAAAAAAATCTATATCCACCTACCTGTATTATAATTTATTTGTAATAAGGTTATAAGTTAATTTATATATTAATTATAAGTGCTAAACTCAAAACCTTCAAGTTCCAATTTACGTCAGAATACTGCTTAATTTCTAAGAAGTCATTAGCAGCAATTTAATTTCGTTACTGCTACTCGTTTAACGCAAAGAGGTTGTCAACGTTTCATCTAGAAGGTTAGCGTAAACTCTTTATTAGTGGACGTTGTAATATCTGCCATTTATTACGTAATATAGCAGCATTGTAATTATTAATTATAATTTAATTATAGAGGTCCTCTTGTGCTCATAATAACAATTAAACCTGTACTTATATTTCAAAATAAAGTAATAAAATAAGGTTTTAAAACTAGTGTCATAGTTTTCTTGTTTTCTTTCGTTACTTCTAAATATTAGTTTTGATATTCCAATCGTAAAATATTAATAATTCAATTGCTACGATTGTACACAAAAATAATGTTATAAATGATAATATTCAGGTAAGGCTTTTTCCCATTATAGGGAAAAATATGTTATATATTGGAGGAAATAAAAGAAATTTTTGGTGTTAGTTGGTTTGTTAGCAACAATCATGTTTTGAGGTAATATTAAAAAAAAATTTACCGTTCAAATATTCGGTGATAGTAATGTTTGCATGCAAGCTTTTTCGCATTTTCATTGAATGTGGCACCGTTAATTGCTGACGCTTGGATTTTAAAATAAAAAAGTACTAGTATTGATTTCAAGTGGATATTTGTTGTAATAGTCTTGAATATATACACTAATTTTGCTACAGAACATACTGAAAAATCAGAACATGACTACTGTATGAAAGAAATCTAATTCCCGAAAATTTGGTTATCTTAAATGTTGATAGATTTTGACAAAAATTCATTCCCCAATAGAAATGGTTTATTACACACTCGATATTATACCGTACTACTACGTATTACTGTATGTTGTATGTTTGTTATTGAGTCCCTCGACATTATCAGAAATTACAGGATTGTGTACATACTAAAACTACACGAGTAAGATAATTTTCTGAACAGGATATTTTACAAAACATTTTGAGGTATTTGATCTTGTTACTATTTCTAGTATACGTGATTTTAAACCAAAGAACGTAACACAAGTAACATGCCAACTCAGAGTGAGGAACCGTACTGCATCTATTTACCTTCCCACTGTGTTTCCATCTCACTCTCTCTAACTCTCTCTGTCTGAAACAGTACTTCTGATCACAACCTTTCCTTCTACAGTTCTACAGATTTAAGACAGTTAAATGTTAAATCTAACTATTCTTCTTACTTAAATTTAATATTAAAAACATCTAGGAAAATAATATTGTAACATTAGATGTGTTCAATAAATGTTTACATAAATGTAATAAAAACTAATATTACTTCCAATATGTATATATTTCATGATATATTGTTTGTAAAATTAAGTTTTAACGATGTGTAAAGCTAAAAATATGTTGCGAATCTTGATTTTCCACCTACTCCTACTTTATGTATTACTCTATGTTATTTTTAAATATTAGTTGTTCTGATAAATATTATTGGCACGGGTGTAGTTGTGAGTGCGATAATGGATTTTGAAGTAGAGGACAAAATCAAATAGACATCGCCTTAGCATTTTCTTGTGTATCAGGAAGTAATATACTTTTTATATGGCCAATTATTGTGTATTTACTAATAGAAAATAACAGTCTTCATATTATGATAGTGTAGGATTATTCCACGCCGAATATAGCGTAATGGACCAAAACAATTAAAACTACCGCAGTGGAAAAGAGCAGTTTTTATTAAATTATTTTTATAAAGTTATTAGCCATCTTTCTTTATCAGCCTTATAAGCAGATGTTCCTCAGCCTTTAAGTTGTAGTTTACAATATTTAAACATTAAAATTGTTGCTTTGTTTTTATAGTTTAATTTTCTATAACTAAAAATACTATGTGTGGTGGTACTAGTCGTATTATATTTTCCAAAAACGTGCTTTACAACAATTTCTAGTTTACGCTAGCTCAGACATTAGAAGACTGCAATCATTCGAGAACGGGACAAATATCTTTTTTTTGTCTAATCTTTCAAAAAATATATTGGGAACGAATAAACCCGTAGTCCTGAAAGTTGCATGAAACTACTTTCAGGATAAGAATTAAAGAAGTTAATATTAACCTGAGAGTAGGCTGACCAGTTCGGCTAAAGTGTTTACATTTTTGTTACCATGATTTAAACGAGAAAATTGTTGAATAGATACATATTCAAACAATTGATTACAACGCATATGACTTCTAAATGTTAGGAAAGATAATTTTACAAAAACAACACGTTTATACTTTTAGAGTAAAAATTTCTCTATATGTGCATAAACATGCTATGTTCACGGTCTTCATGGTAATCTTGAAAATTATCATTCTCAATCAATTTTATCTTACTATCTTTTACATTTCAAACATCTAGAAAATATATTATATGGCAAAAATCTACGGATAGCATTTTCATGTATATGTCTTATCTTGGATATATGCATGAGATTTCACAGTATTATATCAGCTGATGTTTCAGAAACTTTATCTATGTATGCGTGTGGCATAATACCATATATTGTAATATGTAAATGCTTTTTAACCCAGTGTTATACATATTTAGTACTGTTATTATATCATCGGATATGTAGGAATTAAGTTATTTAGCCAAGTTTGACACAATAAAGTCAGATTCTAATAGCAGTTGTGCAATTTATAGGTTCATGGGAAAGTGATAAGTTAAAATATTAATGATAATTACTCGTAATTGATTGTTTCATTCTGCACATGCACACAATTATAATCCTAAATGAACGATTATAATGTTTTTCCCAATAAAACAGTTTTAAAATTATGACAGTAATTTTTAGACAATATTAAAGAATTGACTTATGTAATTTACAATAGTTTTAAAATAAGCCTGTTTTAGCTTTGTCCCTTATACATAATGGAGTGATTATATGATATTTCATCCTGCAATTGCAACGTGTTCCTTTATTTTCTGTTGGAATTTTACCAATTTACTTATTAATAACATTTAATTCATAGGGAAATAATCAATTATACACATTAATAAATTTTAAACAAAGAACCACTCTTGTAAAACTAAGCAAAAACTACAAGAAACAACATGACCTATCATTATCCCACTAATATTATAAATGCGGAAGTTTGAATGTTTGGATGTTTGTCCTCGAATCACGCTGAAACTGCTATACGCAATGTGCTGAAATTCGGAACAGTTATAGCTTTAGGTTATGATATAGAACAGGGAAACGAGTTATTTTTTTAACTTTTATTTATACGGCAGGTGGTATTACAAATACTTAGGCGGAGCAAAGTATGGAGTTGAATAAAACTATTATAATATTTTTTTTAGTTTTCATTCTAAAATAATTAGTTTTTGATACAATCCAGACAGTAAAGCGGTAAAGCGTGGGTTTTAGTACATGAGCTGCTAAACCAAGTCCTCGCAGGAATAACGTTATCGTTTCAGGATTGCCTGAAAACTGTAAACAACGCAATATTGGAACTAACCAGTTAGCGAATGTCATCCTGAGTGGACTCATATAATAAAATCGTCACAATTTCTCATCTTACCTAATAAGACCTGAGTATGTAAAAAACCAATATTTTCTTAAATTTTCTTTGTATGAACAGCATTTAAAACGTTTCCAAGCTATCTTATTCTTCATTATTTCTTTTATGGACTAGAGCCTACTTCATGTATACAAGGCAGCACCTTTTGAGACATTTAAGAATCGTATCGGTAATTTCAAACTTAATTAATTGCGAATGACAATATTATTAGGTAGAAAATTAATATAGTGTATAGAATCTGATATAAAAACTTAGTATACATTAATACGTTTTTAATATGTTTATAAAGAACTATTACAAAAATAATACAACTATAGCCGAAAATAATTACAGGTTGTATGGCAATGGGTTAATTTTACCTCTCCTACTTGAGGACACTGTCTTTAAAGTTACATATAAAACTGAACAAAAGTTTGGAGTATTATCCATTAAATTTCACCGTTACTTGTCCGGTGACGTCAGTTCACTGATCTGGCATGCTCGATGACCGGTCACAAGAGTCAAGGTCAGACAATCGATCTTGTCGGAGTCGGCCTTCGCACTGAATGTTTTAACCACGGCCAGTTTTACGTCCTGCTCAGTAGAGTTCGACGCCCAGAAGACATCGTGGTCCTTTTCCATCCTTATAGGGTATCCGATGACGTCGTCTACGCGAGGAACATCGTGTACGGTGAACTTCTTCAGTAAACAAGATTGACACTGGCAAAAGGCTAGAGGGCCTGCTAGAAAAAAACTCCCCGTCGAGATTGACTATAGCTGTATAGTCGAATAGATACAACTTCCGTATTGGAAGGGTGTGGAGGGGCAGCGAGCAGTGGAGAGACTGATACCGCGGAGTTGCCGCGTTGGTGCGGGCACTGCCGTGAGCGGTCACTTTCTCACCGAACACTGAGAAGACAACATCAGACGGTGCGTACTTACCAACAAACAACGCGTCAGTGTGTGTTGCCTTTTGATTGTTTACACTAGTAATCAGAAACGAAATTTCTGTAGTTTAACACAAATATGTGCGATATTAATATGTTACCTTTATACTATATAATAATCTACAACTACTAAATAATTCGGATATCGTGAAGGAAAAATAATTTGGGTACTCTGAAAACCTAATATTGCATTCACAGCACGAATATATTTATTGCGGGGGCTGTCAAAATACTTCAAACACCGCCCCCCAGCTCCGCGCCACTCAGCGTCCGGGCGATGTTCGCAGAAAAGTGCAATAAAACTTTTCTCCGAGTCTCCACTAGCTGCACTTTTCGTCATAACTTTACCGTTAATAAATGAGTGACGTTTTACAGCCTCTAAACACACTAGAGCAACACAATAGTTTCAATTTGATAAGGTATCAGGTGGATTTCTTGAAGTTCGTCGTATTAAAATAACCTAGTATTATCAGAAATTTTCGTAATTGTTATTTAAATAAACATACATATAGCTGCAACAACGTACAGTATATAAAACACACACACACACACACACACACACACACACACACACTCACACCCTGATATTCGCAACGAACAGCAAACACACAGAACAAAGACAACAAAATTTAGCAGTAAACTCGAAGTAGTCACTCTAGTAGCACTTGAGGACTGCGCAGAGAAGCGGTCGCCGCGGTGCAATGTGGCAACAGTGCCAGTTGCTATGGCAACCGCGTCAGACGCTCCTCTCTCCTATTGGTCAGGTAGCCTACCATGCAGTTCTCTCTCTCATTCCAACATCAGAACGCCCCAGCACGCCGATACGGAAGTTGTATTTATTCGACTATAGGCTATGGGGCCTGCTAGAACAAAACTCCCCGTCGAGATTGACTATGGCAGTAGGCTAAGGGCCCTGCTTAAATAAAATTCCCGGTCATGATTGACACTGTCAGTAGGAAAGGGGGGCCTCCCCAAACAAAGGTAGTCGTCAATGTAACTAAGTTTCCTGGAAATATGTAAATATTTAGTCTCTGTGTTTGCTGGCCTCTCCATGGGGAGACTTTATAAGCCTTGCTTGCGTTTTAAATCGTTGATACACTAACGGGCAAACAACAGGCAACAGTTTTATTTTTGAAAACTACGGTTTACTTTTCATTCCCTGGAAAATCTAAACTCGGACTTTAGTTATTCCTAAATTCTTCTTGTATATTAGTTTTGCTAACATCACTTATTTTTTTTACAAAATATATTGATTATTTTTTATAAAACTCATATAATTAGGCTGAGTGGTAGAGAACAGTTAGGACCCGCATGATTCTTGAAAATGGATATAACTGTTAACATGACATTTGGAAACTCCATTTCCAAATAAAACCAAAACGATAAAACTGAACAAAACATTAATTACAAAAACCGGGTTGAGTTTCTTTTTAATTGAAGTTACTTTTAAATTATGACATTTTTTTAATTCCATATTCTCAGGAATACATAATGATCCAAATTAAGTTCTGTAAAATAATATTACGTTTAAAAATATAATCAAATTTACTATTTATTATTTTAGTAAATGGTGAAAAAGATAGCGACATAAAAACATTTTGATCTTAACACGGTTAAGCTTTTAAAACTAAAAAAAAAAACAATTTCCACCTCTTGTATGATTAATAAAGTTCTTAACTTAAAATATAAATCTCCAAATTGACTTTAAAAATATTGCTATGCTTCCATGAAGTTATTTGTAGCGATTTTCATGTTGTTCCTGCAACCTGTTACGCCCAAAGAGGATCTTAAGTTTCGACTACAAGTTTAGCGTCAACCTCTTTATGAGAGACTTAGTAATACATGCTGTTTGTTAAGTAATTTAGCAGCATTGTACGTAGTAATCTGACATTAAGTAATTCTTAACATAATTATTTTTTTTTTTAAGAGTAGTTCAGTTCCGTTTAATATTTTTTTATTAAAATAATTATGATCTGTTTTATTCTTAGCTAATAAGAACAAAGTTACTCTCAGTTACGTTTTATATTTATTTAAAAAAAAGGATTTTTTTTACAACTGTACTTTTTCCGAAACTAAATGTTTAATAACTACAAGATGTGTTATAAAATAAAAAAAATTTGTTTGTACTATGACAGGAAACAAAAAGAGGAACATACATTTAATTATGAATGTCTGTGAAGGTTAACTTCAGAGCTCTGGTGATGGTTTTCAGAAACTAATTAGTTAAATCAACAACTACAGACCATATTTCTACTCAAATCTGTATAATATAATTATTATTTTATTGAGTGTAGACAATGAAATGTTATTAAGAAGATATGAATTTTATTCCTAAGTTAACTAGCATTCCCTTACTTCAAGTCACGTTCGATATTGCACTGTTATTAAATGCCTGAGTGATATCTCTAAGACATATTTAAATAAATAATTATCCAAGTAATCTTTACAATATTTATCACATATGTATGAACGGATATTATTCTGCCTGTATGCGGACGATGCGCTCCTCACGGCCACTTCTTCCAACCTGAGGATGGCTGGGTTCTACATCCAGTGGCAGCTGCACCTACTGGAGCCCTGGTTGACCAATTGGAGGATCAAGGTCAACGTTGACAAATGTGAAGCCATAAACTTCAAAAGGACAAGGAGACAAGCGGACGGCCGTCACCTGTCACTCAACGGCGACGACATACCGTGGAAGACTTCAGTCAAGTACCTGGGGGTACTCCTGGATTCCAAGCTGACCTTCACAACCCACGTCAAGAGGATCTGTGGCCAAGCGAGGAAGGGCTTCGGCAGCATCGGCCCCCTGCTCAACTCCACGAAGCTACCGACCAAGACGAAGGTCCTGCTCTAAACGGCTCTGATACGACCAGTGCTCACATATGCGGCCCCAGCATGGTACCATCTCACCTGCAAGACCGCAAGAAGGCAGTTGCTCGCTGTCCAGAGCGTGTGTCTACGGCGGGCCACTGGGTCGACCTGGTTCGTGAGGAACACCGTAGTCAGGGCTTCGTGCAACGTCCCTGCCATCAGGAGCTTCGTAGAAGGCCTGACATCGAGCCTTGAGGAAGCTGCAGAGTCCTCACCGTGGGATCACATCCGTGAGCTTCGCGCCCAGGAGGTCTCCCAACTGCATCTTCCCATGGATGGACTGATGACATCGACTACAACTTCGACTGCACCACGACAATTCACCCCACTGACAGGTAGCGAAAGCTACTAGGGCTTTGTCCCTCGAGACACAAGGCAAAAGCCTAACCGGCAGAGGCCTTGAAATATGTGGGGGATCCACCCACCCCACAGTCACAGCGACTTGGACTTGGATAGCTTGACCAATATGTAGAAATTGATTTTAAACTGATTCTTTCTGAATACTTATATATTGAAAGGATTTAAAAACATAAATCTCAAGTGAACTAAAACTCAAAACTCGGACGGGTCCTTAAGTTAATAAGTTGAGGCAGAATTTGAACTACGTTACAAGACGTCTTTAAGACACAATCTGGTAATTCTTCATCTTATGCTCACTAACTATGCAAGTACAACTTTTGTAATAGTAAGGTGTATTTAATATCGCTATATTACATTAATATTGCTATATAATGTAGTTATTGTAATGAAACTAAAATAATATTTAGTTTAAATGAAACATTTTAAGTATTTGAAAAAGTCAGTGGAGTCCAGTACGGAATTTCTTACTGTAATACTCTGGTTGACTGATATTTTTCGTGTACCATAGGAGTACGAAAATTGGGTTAATTATTGTTTTTCTGGTAAACTTTTCACAAGTGTAGAGCTTATTACATGTATACATTTATACATATTTCAGTCGGTTTTTTTATTAATAATTCGTCATTATTCACTACTTTGAACTCATCGTTAGTATTTATGCTACTACCAAATACTAAGAAGATAGCTGTGAGACATAGCTAAGAAAATGGTTTTCTACAAAGATTCTATGACTCTCTCTCATATGTATGAATCAGATTCAAAATAAAAAGTTCAATATCTTAGAGAATATAATGCCGATTCTTCATGTACGATTTATGTACATGAGAATGAAAAACAACCCAAAGAGCAAATTTAACCGAAAAAGTACCTTAGCGTTTATAGAGAACATACCAGAGGGATTTATTTTGTATAGCAACCATACCAATGCAAGATATGAGATAAAAAGATTAGCAAACTTAAATTTATATTTACTTTTAATCGCGTTAATAATTTTAGAATATATTTTTATAGGTTAATATTTACTTTAAACCATAATAAATGCACAAGTATAGTTATTTATGCTGCGATAAATTGTCGATAAAAATAGGATAAACTACGTATTGTTGATATCGAGATATAGAGAGCAGAAACTATGACCTATAAAAAATAAAAATAGCTCACTGTATGTCCTGGTCCTGGTCCTCTCTCTGAGCCTCACATCGTGTTCCTTGTTCGGTAGTTCTCCGAGGTGCTGCGATTAGAGTGGATTTTGAATATACTACTGAACAGCTCAAAACATTTAAATATACTGAAACTTTCTACCGTTGTTTCCATGGATATAAGAAATTTCGATCTGTACTTCGTAGGGGACATATCAGATGTCTCTTTAATAAGAGTCCATATTTTGTCCTATGCAAGTAACGTTCTTTTACAATTATATACACAACCACAAGATTTATATGTAATTATTTTCTAGTCTAGTGGCCAAAGATTTACGAGAACAAGCTAACAGCCTACAGTTTCGTAAAAGTGATGAAATCTTTCGTCCAAAAATTATCCTGAGGATAAAGAATGTTTGGACGTAACTTGGGATATCCCTTCGGTGGTCGTATTATAAGTTACAAAGAAGTAAAAAAATACATGCGCTATGTTTAACAAAAATATTTGTTTTATTAAAACCATTTAAATTAACTGTCACACACGTAAATGATAGTGATATCACCGTCAGCCAACGGTATGGAGAGACTATATTAGCCATTTTCAGCCAAGTATATGTTATTGATGTTATTAAAAACTAAAATTTTCACACAAAATGTATCCTACGACACTTTAAATCTATGAATAATTTTTTGTAAAACACAATAGGATACTAATCTTTATATTTTACTACAATCTTGGTCATTAGACGTTCTCAGCGTGCCCTAGTGTGACAGGTCCTAAGTGTTTGGGGCTTGTATAATTTACGCATTTCTACACAGCCCTGCAGCAACTAAGGGAACTATGTATCGATTGGACACTTTATATATTACTTTTCGAAAATGTTTTTTTAACTGAATTAAATCTGAATAAGGGCTTTCAATCTGATGTCTAGTATACGAAACTCTGCATTAAACCAAGTGTTAATACAAAAAGATATTATTAGCGGATGTCTTATGACTAAAAGTGAAAAATAGTGTTTTATAACTACATGGTACGTTATATTTATTTATAAACAAACCTTTAAATATAAAAACAATTTCAATTTCCAAAGTTTTATATCTTGTGTCCTTTAACTGCACGCTTTATTATTGAAATTAATAAGTGTTATACTTATACCGTATTATAGCTTTAAACACTTGTAGCTAAATGCATCACTTAAGTTTGTATGTTTATGCATTTAATCTTAAAGAACTAAGCAAATAATGCACAGTATAACACAGACGTTTAATTACTAGCTTTTCCATCAGTTCTTAGAAACTGAGGTTAGAAATTTGCATCGTTATTAGTAAACGGTTTTGTAACTTGAGAAGATGATACGACACTACTCCGATAACGTAAAAAAGTTATTTTCTAGAATATCATTTTTAGCCAGGTTTTCTTTCGCATACGAAAAATGTTCGTTTTAATATACTTAAATTACAAACAGAAGATTATATCTCGTAATATTGCTTAATCATGACATTGGTCAGTAGAATATATTATAAAACAAATATCTTTGATACTATTGCAATTATTAGTTAACAACCTTCACATTGAATACGCTTTGTGAAGAAAATAATTGACAGAGGTATTTCTTAATTTAATTTCCAAGATAAAATGGCAAAATATCTGCTGAGACATTATAAACATATTGATATATTCTGAACAGTGATTCACGTTCTTGTCGTTTCACGTAAGAGTCCTAAGTCACTTTCATTGTAATTTTAATACATTACAAACTTTATTAACCCTCCGTGAGTCGCATGAATTTCAAAACGCGAGAGGTCGCACACGGAGGTTACTTCCAGGTGACTAAAATTAAATGTTATTTTCACGAAACTTAATACTTTTATTTACAGTAATTTCAAAACAGTATGTAGAATCATATAAAAAAGGTAAAACTTATTTTAGTACCAAAAATTATAGTAAAAAAAATATGTATGTGAGTGTTGAAATTACAATACATTTTAAATCAAATAAATTAACAAATGTAACCCTGATACTGTATATACAAAAAATGTCGTTTGTTAACGAAGTTTCTGATAACATACTAATCATGAAAAGAATACAATAAAAAAGAAAAGTACAAAAAATTATATAATAAAAACAAAGAAGATTGATACACTTTTTCTGACTACTAAATCAGAGCTTATTCTGAGTCTGTGTGAACTTCTTCCTCACTTACTGCGCAGTTGACACACATCACTGGTGCAGAGTGCTCACGACAGATGAAGTTTTTGCAGCTGTTACATCTTGTTTTGGACAAACGGTTTTTCCTCCAGTTGCATGAGTAGCATCTACCTGAAGTGTCCTCATCAGCGGGTGCGGGTCGTGCCTCTTCTTCATTCAAGTCCAACATCTGTCGAAGCCTTTTCTTGGTTGCAGTTGGAGTACTTATTACAGTTATTCTTGTTGCCATGTGTTCTCTGCATAGTTCTTTGGCTAAAGTTCGTAAAAAAAGTCTTCGCTTAGCCACAGGAGAGTTCACATTTTCTTTGTGAATAATGAATGAGTTCAATCCACCTACATTCAGCATTGAATAAAAGATCACCATAGACCATCTGTTTGAGATTCTTGCTACATCGTAATGTGAAACGTATTTATCCACTGTATCAACTCCTCCTTTGCTACAGTTATAGAAGAGTATTACCTCTGGCTTTGCCATAGGTAGCTGAAGCTTCATCTCTGTCTACAGCTGCGTCGTCATGCATGGATTGATAACAAAACAACCTTTTTATTTTGTTTTGCTTTGTAAGACACTAAAGTCATGTCTTTTTTGAAACCAAATTTAGAGCTTCCTACGTCCTCCTTGTTTTTTGTCCACAAAAAGCTGGGGGGAGTTCTTTTTTATTTATCCTCAACGTACCAACAAGTGTTAGTTGGTGATTCCTCAAAAGGTCGACACAAAGAGGTATGGAGCAAAACCAGTTGTCGACCGTAACATTACGTTTACTGCCTGATATTGGTGCTACAATACGTTCAACGACAGACTTTCCAGAGTTATTGACCTGGTATGGACCGTCTGGTTGTTTTCCAGGGTAGATTTCTAAATTGTTGGTGTTAAAATGATTTGGCACAAACAGATGAAAAAAACCTTAACTCCGTACTTTGCAGGCTTGTTTTTTATATATTGCCTGAAAGAAACATTTGCCCCTGAATTTTAGTAGCATTTCGTCAACAGTGACAAACTCGCTGACGACATAATTTTCTTGACATTTTTGCACAAACTGTTCGAAAACTCTTCTTACTGGAGCCAGTTTATCATTGACTTTCCTTCGTGGCCTGGTACGAATATCATCGAACCTCAATGCTCTAAGCAGTAATTTGAAACGCCTAAGACTCATGGCTAGTCTAAAGAATTCAATTCCGCTACCATCTGCTGCCCATAGGTCATCCAAATTTAAATGAGAGGCTTTGTATAAGCCAGCTAAATACAACAAACCAATAACACATTTTATTTCTTGAGGTGTTGTATTGGTACAGTCTCTTTCTCTGTTGTAATTACTTTTATTTTTATCAATCCAAATGTTCGTGCACTCAGTAATTTCTTCAATCATTTCATTACTAAAAAACAAACTCCACACTTCCAGAGGAGTATTAGCATTTTTTTTGCAGCATTACTGACGTGTCCCATTCTCATCAGAATAATATTCCTTTGTCTGTTGCGATTTTGTGGCTTGGGTTCTACATCCCATAACATCTTACGATTTTTTACTCATGAAAGCTAACTTATTGTTTTGTCTGCGTACAATTTCACCGTTTAATCTTTCAGCAATTGGTAAAGCTTCTAAATCAGAAAAGTCATCATCGTCCTAGTTCTATTTTCACTATCATCACCTAAGTTATTTTCTAAGTCATTTGGAATATTATCATTTACCTCATCTCCAGATTCATCAGGATCATCAATAATTCCATCGTTTGACTGCCGCGTCATCGTCAAAAACCAATACTCTAGGGAAAACACTCCTGTGGGTCGTTGAACTTGTAATTCTTCTCGTTCCAACACTTGCCAAAAGGCGAGCAATTCTTCTTTCTTCGTCTGATTCCATTTCCACAACGATAAAAAAATTATATAAAAAATGACTAATACAAAAAAAAACTAACAATATATACACATAGACTAAATTATATACAAAAACAGTAAAAAGCAAACAGCACGCTTTGAAGTTTAGTCCTATTTAGCACCAGTGCGCGAGAAGTCGCATACGGAAGTTGCCTCCGGGTGAGGACAATACACGAGAAGTCGCACACGGAGGTTACCTCCAGTCCACTACGAAAACTGAACTGAACTAATAAGAGAAAGTCCGGCAGGGTTGGGGTTGTTGTCTTTAGTTCCAGGAAGGAGGCTCGTGAGGTACGGCGGAGCGCCGACACCACACAACCTCACAAATGTCATTTATACTGAAAATCGTAGCTACCCGGAGGTTACTTCCGTGATGCGACTCACGGAGGGTTAAGGGGCTTTTGGTAAATCCTCTTTCCTCTATGATTCGTTTGTAGACACTTGGATCCATGTAGTTCAGGATGTGGAGGTTCAAAGTTACGATTAACTTTATGGAAGGCGATATTCAGCTAGAGACGAGTTTGGTTTAAAAACTCTTTATCGCCACCTGTCTATCTGTGTGTTAGGGCATATCCATCAAGGTACTGAATATTTGGCATAACATTTTTTGTCCTGTCTGTTCCTTTTAATCACTGACATGGCTCTGGTAAGTTTCTGTTCTTGTCAGACTAAGGCGAGAAAGAATCCAAGTCTTAAGGATATAACGTCTGTAGTTTTCACGAAAATTATTCCCAGCACCATCCATGTCCCAACATGAGCATTTAAATTTTTCAGTTATTCGATCTATGCACCACACTGGAATGAGTGTATGTAAAGGTTTTGACATTAGTATTATAATTCCTTTGCAGTTAAACTTTTCAATACTAGCCTTAAAATAATGCATTGGGAATCGGCACTACACTCTAGACTTCAATTGTTACTGCTTGGTAGCTTGAAACTTAATGGGAAGAAGTGTTCAGACTTCTAACGTTTAAAAATGGAAAATTAGCGCCAGTATTTTATAATTTTCGTCTCATTCTTTATGTGTCAGTAATAGTCTTCGCTAAGAGTGCATGCGAAATTTCAAATATATAGCTTAATTCATTTTTGAGATGTCCTGCGGACAGATAAACAGACAATCATACAGAAATAAATGTTTACATCGACGGGGAAAAAGAAAAATTGTGTGAGCTTACTAAGTGATTAACTTGCTCAGACTAATTCAAAGGTTGGAGAAACACTATCATATAAATTCGTTCTTATGTAGAAATGTCATGCTTGTCATATATTGCCAATAAATTTTATCATAGGCTATGTTATGACTTGTTTTTACTCTATAATTAAAAGTGTCACTGAAATTTCAAATGATAGTTTACAGTTTATTAACATATGTCTTAATTAATGTATTTTAATTTTTCTACCACGGTTATATGCAACAGCCTAAAATATTCGCTACCTCTCAGTCAGATCCGTTTGATTGCTATGCACTAAAATCAAATACAGTAACGCAGCTATGGTCGGAAGCTGATTCTATGAGTGTTGAATTTAGCTTCATTTTACCTTTCTTTTACGTGCAGCAACTGGAATAAACCGTCTTCCACTCAAGCAAATCTTACGTGCAAGAAAACCTTCCAAAAATTACACAGATATGGCGAGAAGAGATGGTTAATTGAGGATGGTAGTGGATGTTGTGAATGTGTCGAACGATGTGGGGGTTTCGTTTTAACTTTTTTCGTTTTCGTCGCTGACCATTTTTTTATTCCTTTATACGAACATAAATCAAGATGTAAGAAGTCTGCAAGAGCATCAGATTGTATACGCTGCACTAAGAGGAAGTTGAAATGGAGCTAAACTCAACATACACCTTGAATCAGCCTTTCCCACAATATCTGCGTTATGGAAGACTAAGTAGCTCCATTGTGCTTTTGGATCGTGTCAGTTCAGACACCTGTTGAGACATGAGGATACAGGATGCGTTATGAAAGTAATGATCATTTTCTAAAAAACAAAACTGATTTATTCATGCGATTGGTGTAAATGAACAAAATACTTCAACATATTCTCTTTCTGCATCAATACACCAGCGTAGACAATTCTGCCACGCTTGGAAAGCACGCTGGAACTCCTCGACTGGAATGCCTCTCAGGAGCCTTATAACTTCAGCTTGGATGTTCCCTACTGACTCTCAGTGCTTTCCTTTTAGCTCTCTTTTCAGTCAGTGGAATAAAACAAAATCAAACAGAGCTATGTCAAGGGCTGTAAGGAGGCTTGTTCTGGGTAGGGTTAATGATAACGACGAAGGGCCATGTGGCTGGGGGCATTTTCAGCACATGCTACGGTTATTCAGCACACCGGCAGGGTGCCCTCTTGATTTAGATGTTTAGCTGACGCATTATTTCCCAAAACTTCTTATTTCATTCGTCATGAAACAGAAATTTCATTATTATCAGTTACAAAGAGGAATTTAAATATTTAAATGTTAGAATATAATCGAATTAGACATTCCTAGTACTGTATAATTTAAATTGGCCCGTTATTATATCTTGTACTGCGAAAGAGAGCTCTGGCGTGAGTTTCTATAACTATTAGAATGAGTTAAAACTTCTAGAACATATTAATTTCAAAATTATTTGGATGTAAGTTTTTAATTATTAAATTATAACATTTAAACAAAAATTAGTTAAAGTTTTTAATAAAAAGGACTAATTTAAACTCATTACGAATATCTTGCTCACTAAAAATGCTAGAAAGATTGCTGGAAAACACAAGTAACAAAATGTTTCTCTTTAACAGTTATATATATTTTTGATAAAACTACTAGAAAACTTCCATTATATGTTAGTGACTGACTCGTACCAAATCATGTAATCTGATTCTCCCTGTACTATTTGGGTACTAAGAGGATTATACATAGCACCAAACACAAATGAGTAGCTTTTACACAAAACACAACAATTAAGTTTATTAACTATATTTTAATTAGTCCTTTTTGGACTACATATGAAATATTCTGGTATTTTGTGTTGTAAATAATACGAGCTAAACTAGGATGTAAACTGCTTGTGGTAACGAAAAATAGTGAGTAAATCTATGATTAATATTAAATAAAAGTAACTCATCCTTGTAAGTCATGGTCCTTGTTCTGCTTATGGCCATCACATCCATGGTGCTACTTCCTCGACTAGCTGTGAGTTGAACGAAGTTTAAAAATGCAGTGACATAACACTTTAGAATTATTTAAAAACATTAAATTATAAATGTTATGTTGTTTCCATGGATATAAAATAATATTTTACGTAAACTGCTGCTTTCGTTTCACCTGTCCCTTATATTGCTGACGTCACACCTATTAATAACGCAAAACAAAACGCTTGTTATCTGATTACCCCAACACGTACATTTTAACCCTTTCGGTGCTGGGCATTTTTTCGGATTTTTTTCTAGAAGTGCTAAAATTTTTTATACAATCTATCCCAAAAGTCCTAGGGTAAAAATGGCAATTTTTGCATGCTTTTACTTAATAAATCATATTTTACTTATTTTACAAGATAATAACTTGAAGTTTGATTTGTTTTGTGTAATATAGTACTGCCTACCTAAAAAAATATTTAGCCAAATTTTAAAAATAATTATATACATGTATATATACATAAATCTTATGCTCATATATTTTTTTCTGATTTTGAGCCTGTAAAAAATACGAAAAATAAAAAATATTAATATCAAATGCATTGTTTCCTAAAAGTATACTTTATGATAAATAGGTCCTCGAAACTTCATATAAATTAGATTATTTTTACAATATTTATAAAAAAATAAAATTTTATTACCTGAAACCTTGCTGTCTGGCACAAAACACACTGTCTTATAAAAACTAAATTGCACTAATTATTGTATATTTTAAAACATATTTACACTATGTCCAGTTGGTTTTCATTTTTTTATTTGCAAACATGCTTTTACAAGGCACTCTGCATGTACCCCAGCCCCACAAACGCACACACACGGTTCGGGATCTTCGCACTTTTCCTTCTGGGTGGTTGGTTCCAGAGCAGCACTTGCAAACTTTTCAGTCCAAAACCATTCTGTGGGCCATCCCCCCACCCACAATGTTTGCAGGAACACATTTCGTTGCAAGATATTCGTTTGACAGATCTTCAATTACGTCCATCATGTAGTCAGCCCTTTCCATTCTTCCATGGGTAGTGTTCCATTTATACAATATGTATGAATTTAGTATCATACGGCCAATAACATTAAACAATACTTTTTTCACGTGTTTCATTGACCTCCGTTCATCCAAGTAGACATAATAATAAAAATATTACGCTAAACAGCGCTACGAAAGAAAAAAAACGGAACAACGATATATCGTGTCTTAGCACTTTTCGGGAATAAGACGAGAAACGATATATCGTGCCTTAGCACTCTTCGGGAAATAGTCGATAAACGATATATCGCTCCATAGCACTGAAAGGGTTAATGTGACAAACAAGTGAATAAAACATAATTAGAAAGGTTATAATGAGATACTTACATGTCTAAATTTACGATATTTATGCTACAATAATAGTGTTTAGATACAAAATCTAGGGAAACTATTAGAAATGACATTTTATACTATTGCTAATTAGTATATAATAGTTTAGGTTTGAATGTCTAAAAACCAATATATCAAATAAAAACAACTTTAATGCTTCACTAATCATATTTCAGTTTATAAGTTATTTTAAATCCAAAATTTTAGATTTGTAATAATCACGCTAACCCTATTGGACATATTAAATTTGATATGTTTATTACTTAGATACAAAAAGTCTGCGTATTAGAATTTTAAAGTATTGCCTACAAGGTTTCATGTAACTAACTTCCAATTTAAAATTAAAGTATTTTGCCGCTAACCGTGGTACAGAACAAAATGTATTCTAGTATTTGGTATACCCACAAGTAAATATCATTTGTCGTAGTAGGGTTAAATAGTAATGACAAGTACGATATGCTATTTATACTCGTATAGATGGCAGCAAATAAACGAATTTAAGTATTATACTGCCTTATAATATACCGGTACTTATGTTTTGCTTTTTGGACCTTTCCCAAAACGCATTTAATAAGCGAGTGTCTTAATAGGCAACACAGTTACATTGTGAGATATTTCTGTATACCAATTTATTATCATGTGTTAGTAATAATTTCTTTATCTTATAAATAAAAATGAATCGCAAAATGTGTTGCTAAGCGCAAATCGTGAGAACGGCTGGACCACTTAGGTCGATTCCTGTTGTAAAATGTTCATTGAAATCGATAGAAGATTTTTATGAAGCAAAATATAAGAAAATTTACCCTGAATATTTTGAAATTCGGAAAAAACGTAGTCTTTACGTTTCATAATCCAAATTAAACTGGCACTAAACAGCTGTTAACACCTTCAGATATAGTTCGAGAAATTGGCCGAAAGAACTGTTAACATTTAAAATTGTTTAAATATTGAGTAAACAGTGCTTGATTAATAATGTAATGCAGATAAATATATATATATATATATATATATATATATATATATATATATATATATATATATATTCTACTCTACATTGCGTCACTGACGATTTAATTAGATTATATTTTAGATAATGCAATGCATTTGGAAATATAATTTTTAAAACTGTAATGTAACCAATCTTAATGAACAAAGTTGTGAATGTTTTCACACAATTTATTTTAAACTGGTGGGCTTCCTTAACATTTCGATATGGAATTTTAACAGTGACTTTTGGAAAAACAGAGAAATTAACACTAAAATTCCTGAATGATTCTTTATTTCCTTAGCTACAGTCCAAAAAACAAGTGTAACTCACAACCTCAATGACGATTATTTTTGAATGTTGCATAACCTTAATAAGGATTTCCTCCTTATACCGAAAGTACATAGGAAGTAGGTAGGACTACCCCTAGGCCGTAATAGGCTTCTCAGTCCTACTCATGTGTGTATTTTTTCTTAATCAGGACAAGGCAAACTCAATTATGTCAACACGATTTTGACCAAAATATATTTCCGAGAACTAGTTTAATCGAACGTATATAGTATTTTTATTTTGGCAATATGGCAAGCTAAACTGCGACATAGTAGGTAAGTGAATATAAACGGTCTTAAGTAGGCAATTTTTAACTGAAGTAGGCATCTCGGTCCTACGTAAGTATATATATTTTTTTCATCAGAACAACAAGGCAAACTCTAATATGGTAATGGAAATATCTTAGACCTGAAATATATAACAAGGACTGGAAATATACGCTTTTTGACCGAAGTAAGTTTCCGAGACCTGTGTGATCCGAGATTTGTGTTTTCTTGATCGGGATAACAAGGCAGATTCAGCTGTGATGTTAGGTATGTAATTAATTAGAACCAGAAATACTCCTACACGTGCCAAACATGATATAATAATTAAGTTGAACTCTGATACTATTTACTATGAACTTAAATAATATCTACCTCATGTATGTCTACTTACGTTTGAAAATTTTAATAGGACTCCCATCATATTACGTCATAATTGCCTTAACTAAGTAAATATGAGGACTTCGGTTCTATATTACACACCCGTAAAGGGAGCAGTAAACTGGTGTGATAGGATTGTCTTTGTTTTAACCCAGCCCAGACTGCCTTTGTCAAATATGGAGGAGGGCATCATTTGGAGCCATCGGTCCTTCTTGCCGAGGAGGCTCTACTATCGAGTTAATGTCTTAAATTAAGTTCTAAAAGTGTGTTGTTGACAGGTTACTGAATTGAGAACCACAACTGAAGAGGTTTTGCGAGGGGAATATAGTTATTAATGCAGTTCAGGCTTTAGTAGAGAGTCTTGTGGTTTAGAGCCTGAGCTATTGTAGTGGTTTATATCTCCGGGATAAGACCTGGACTAACGTTTGGGGCCGTTGTCTGGTGGTAAAATACTCTTCCATTTTAACAAATCCTGGTAAAATTCTAAACATCTCATACCAAGTTTTATTTCCGTGATGATGTGGTTTAATTAAAAATTTAAAACTATAATGATATGTATCTTCAGCTGATGTAAACTTAGAGAAAGTTGAAATCGTGAAAATCATGGAAATAACGACAATTATTTTTATCTGAGGAATATTTTCAGCTATTCACAATCAGACATTATAAAGTGGACAATGTTCGGGCTGTATATGATGGTTGGCTGACATTGATCTAACATTTTTTACGTATAACTGGTTTTTAAGTAAACTAAGCAGAGAAATATAAAATTCTTACTTTTCACCCTTTTTTCTCTCCTGTTTAGAGCTCTACAACAACTGGCATAAGTATTGATTGGTTTATTTTTAGGGTAAATTTGTCTAGCCATATCCAGGTAGTGTGTATAATACTAAGCGAATTGGCTTTATTCTTAATAATACTAACAGACACATTTTATGGAAGTGCTCTTAAAAGTAAAATAATGCTAAGAACTATTTTTATATTTAAGTTATTTTTTCTAAGTATAGAAGGAACATTCGCTGGGGACACGTTACTAAATGCAAGGCAACATCTTAATTTTAGTACGCGTCAAACTGTATTGTAGGGGATATTGTATTATACTGGAAACTTTAATAACGAATATTGTGTTTTAATAATTCAATAAAAATTAAAATTCTCTGTCACGTTTAAAGATGCACTGATGCTGTTGTAAAGCTCTCATTGCTTACGAAGATGAGTCATTCGGCTATTCAGGCGCTGGTTCAATCCAGCAGGGTGCCCTCTCGATTTTAGCTCAAGCATTATTCTCCAAAACGATACATTTATATTTAATCATGAAGCAGAAATTAAATTATTATTAAGTAAACAGATAAAATTAAATATTTAAATGTAACATTGGAATTTTAGTTAAACTTTGTTAACAATGTATAATTTTAATAGACCCTTTACTTCCTCTTTTACTGTGGAAGAGAAATCTAGCGTGAATTTCAGTAACTAATAGAACGAGTTACAACTTCTAGGACATATTTATGTGCACAATGTTTTGGAACTAAATTTAAATTATTAATTTTTATTAATGAAATACATGTTATCGTTTTATATATTAATAAATTAAAATAATTATTAATTTCAGTTCATTACAAATATCTTGCTTACTAGAAATTCTACAAAGATTTCCATAAAACAGTAAAGTTGATAAATATTTCTCATAAACGGATATATAAATATTTTTAATAAAAACTATTCGAAAATTCACACAATATTTGAGTCGACTGTATCTTTAATAAAATATTGATAACTGTGAAAAACTTGATTCTCCCTGTACTCTATGAGTACTGAGAGGATTATATACCAACACCAAACACAAATTAGTGGCTTTTACACGAAACATAAAAATGAATTGTGTTGATTATATTTAATTTGTATTATTGTCAGCAATACCGACGAACAGTTCCAGTGCTTTGAGCTGTCATTAGTTGTGTTTAAAAATAGGAAAAAATTGCTTTGGGTAACGAGAGATAGGGAGTAAAATAATTTTAATTAATAAAGAATGAAAGTAACTTATCCAAGTAAATCCTGATCCTGGTCCTGCTTCTGGCTGTCCCGCCGTGTTCCTAGTGATATTTCCGGGGCTTGTTGTGAATTGAAAAAAGTTTGAAAATTTAGGCTACATAACACTTTAGAATTATTTAAAAAATTAAATTACATCAATGCCATGTTGTTTTCCATGGATATAAAATAATATTTTATGTAAACTGCTGCTTACGTCTGACCTGTCTCCTTATATTGCTGACGTCAGGACTACTACAGTACTAACACTAAACAGAACGATTGTTATCTGGTTACCCCATCACATATATTTTAAGTAAGTGTGAATAAATTAATGAGAATTGTCCCCCGAATCAAGGTTTGATTTCTGTGCTACATCATTATTGTTTAAACACAATATTCAGGGACAATATTCGTCATGACATTTTATACTATTGTTAATTATTCTATAATATGTACATTTAAATTTTTAAAAATACTTTGGCACATAACATAACTATATTTTATCAATAATCATATGTATAAAAAATATTAAAATGATATTATGGATCAAAATATAAAGAAAAAAACATATTACAATGAAGACTAAATTGAAGGAAATGTATTGAAACATTCAATTATCAATTACGAAGTTTATATTATAAATTCAATCTTTATTATGTATAATATTCCCGTTAAACTTACCGGACACAGATTTGGACTACATTTGATATGTCCATCACTTAAGTACAAAGAAAAGATGCGCATTCATATTTAAAAGTATTCCCTAAACATTTTCATGAAATTTTCGTTTCATATCAAAATTTAAACATGTATTTAAATATAAAATTAACAATATAGCATTTCCTTGTTAACCATATGACACAACGAAATTGACTAAAATTTTTGTATTTCAGTAAATAAACATCAAATATCGTATTAAGATATAAATAGTAATGGCAAGTACGATATGGTATTTATATAGATGGCACCAGTGAATTATTAAACCAATTTGCATATTATATCTTATACTATCAATGTATTTAGCTTGTTGGATATTTGCAAAAAACCTATTTAATAGGCGAGTGTTAATAAGTAAAAAGGTCACATTGCGAGATAATCGTGTACGCCGATTTATCATCATGCGGTAGCAATTAATTCCTTATAAGTTAATTACATTGTAGTGGCTCACAAATAAATATAATAGAATAATTTGGACACAGGAGAGATTAGAATTTACTTATTACGTAGCAGCACTGTTCCCTCTCGATTTAGTAGTTCAACTCAACGGATTATTCTCCACATCGATCCTTTTTATTTTTTATAAAAAATTATACTATTATTTGTAATTACTTACAGTGAAAAATTGAATATTTTTTATTACTTTGGAACCTAATCAGGCATTTATATTACTGTATAAACTTCCTCTTCTCTTATAAACTGTTCTGAAGAAGAGAGATCTGGTGTTTCGTTTAGGAAATAATTGAACAATTTAAAATTTATAGACCGCATTTCTGTTATAAAGTCAGCAAAATATGTTTTTTATACTTATTAAATTTAAACAACCAAACATAATTTACTAAGGAATTTATACATTGTCAGCTAGCACACACCTACTTCAACCCATTTTAATATTGATCCTATTTGCACATGCCGGAAATATTGTTTGTAAGACATAAGTTATAAAAATGCTTTCCATAAACATATATCTTGTCCACTAGGCCAAAATTGCTCATAAATTACTATGATGTAAGTCTTGTCAGGTAATAATTGTTAACACATTATCTCTGGTGCGCATTTGGTACAGAGATGATTAAACACAACTTAGTATACTAATTTAATAGCTTTAATACATAAATAAAATGGATTAGGAAATAATATTAGAATATAGAAGTTTAAGTTCCAGTGCAACCCCGAAATTATTACATATGAGTTTAATTTTTCCATTGTTTTTGTTGAGAAAGTTAGTCTAGGATGTAAGCTGCTCGGTATATCAAGAGATAGTGGAAAATATATATAAATTATAAAATCAACTGATCCGTGTGATTCCTGATCCTGGCCCTGGACCTGATCCTGCTTCTGGTCATTACATCATGTTCCTGGTGGTGCTTCATTGAAGTGTACCTAAAAACTGTTGGTGCCACATAAAACTTTTAACTGAATTAAATATATGTAAACTCTTGTATCCTCCTTTGTTTCTCAAGAAATGTGCTTAATTTTCTCTATTAGTAGTATCCTCAGAATTAGTATGTTAAACCATGCTAATAAAAGAAATGTTACATAAATATTTATGGTTTGGTTTAGTATGCTTTAATATACTAGTTATGAGGACAGAAGATATATATAAAAAACATATATCTACCCAAAAATCTATTGTTACGGAAGTTGCCAAAAACTCTTGTAATTGAAATTAATTATTAAAACCCAATACCAATTTCCACTACCTTAAATTAAAAAATATATAGGGAGCTTTATATAACTTCTTTACCATAGTTATTCTGTATATTATAGTCAGAAATATTTAAACAGTAATATTTTGAAAGCTTTTAATTATAGTCCACTTTTATTTTTGCGGATCGTTTTAGCAATTACTCACCGTAGCTTAGCGAAGCTTATCATCTAAGAGACCGATATATCTCTCTTCTGATTGTCTCCTAACAGGACAACCTGAAAATTAAGTAATAAATTAAAAATTTAAATTTAAAATTAATTTTAAATTGGTAATTTTATGCGATTTAACCATTATATTCTTAACGTAGCGTATTCTACGCTGATACATGCTCTGGATTATTCCTATTTTTTACACCAACAATCATGTAATACCTGTTCGTAGACAAAGCTCATAAAATATCTGTAAACGTTTTACTTTAAAAAGTATATTTATACTCATACTGAGTACCTCAAATTAACTTGTTTAAGTAATTAACATAAAGAAATTCGGAGGTTTCAAGAAGAGCTACCCTATACTTCCTACTAATCCACGTATTCGTCTGTCATTTTAAGTATCTTGAAAATCCCAATCATAGCGGAAAGAAATGAGATTTCCTAACTGATAGTTTACCCAAAATAAAATCACAAAACTTCCAGTTCATATTCACCTTATCAGTAAACAATACTTAATCATAAATATCAAGTACTACAACAGTAATTCACTACGTCATACACTACAACACAAGTTGTAGTCTTTAACTAATGTTGAGTCTTCTTATACATTTTAATTAATTTTTTCACTCTTTCTGATTGCAGCTTAAGTTTCATTGTACAGCGCAAAATAAGATACCTGGAAGTAAATGTGGATTTACGTGATGCACGAGTAGCATCGTACTAAATGTGTATTATCAAAATATTTCAACTCAAAATAATTATTAAATTTATAAGAGCGTAATATTAGTTTTGAAACTCTCGGTAGTTTTTTTTCCAACAAATTTTTAGTTTTTTCCTAAAAGGGAACATATGTATGTAGGGGCGGTGCGTGTAAAACGCTTCTTGAATCTCTTTTAATTACGCAAAAGAGTATACTAAAGGCAGGGTTGAGGAAAAAAATTTGCGTTATCCAACTGAGTCTCTTTTCCAGGAAACCCTCGGACTCTACTATTCACTATGGACAGTTCATATAGATACAAACACTTTTTACTAATACCTCACATCTACAAAAATGGTAATACATTTATTACCAGAAAATTTTGGCACCTCTTACCCAAGCAAGTATATTCAGAACATGTTTGTTGGATATTCATGTAATTAGAATTATGAATTTAAATCCTTTTCAAAAACCAATTTATTACATTACATTTCACATTAATTCCTATTTAGAAACATATGTAAAAAAAAAAACAAATTTCATTTCAGCATTTAAACTTTATTTGTATGCATGGGTGGGAATTACAAAACTTAAATATTAAGATGTCCACAGAACTGTTGATTACAAATTGGCAGTCCAAGGATTCGAGAACTTTCATTCCACTCACAGACCTGGGGACCAACCTGACCTTGGACTCCTCCTCATCCCGTCGTCATATGACGGTTTGTGTATTTTTGTCTTAATTCTAAACCGATGATGTTTTTGTCCTAATACAGGACAGGTTTTAATATTAATAAAAAAACTCCTTATCTCCTTCTCATCACATAACCTAAAATTTCTACATTTTATGCCTTTTAAAAACACACCCAACACGTAGACAGTAACACTTGTTTTTCGATATATCTAGACAACATACACTTTTTAGTACCGACCCCCTCTAGCCTACGCTACGCAAGGCTGCTTGCCCCATGTACAAGAGCCTAATTTCCATTTTAGAATATATTTTTGGATATGGTAGATAAATGGTTTAATTAAATTATATAAATAAATTATTTTTATCCAATTACTGATACTTAAAAATTAAAATTTTTTTATTTTAATCGCCACTTAGTAAGTAATAGTAAAAGGGTAATTTTTTAATATTTATCAAGATGTAAATAAATTCTGCTTATCTATAACTATAATGTATTTTTGGATATAAACAAAATTTTTTCATTCTATTCCTATATCGTAAAGTTAGCCAGACTTTTTTAAAGTTTTTGTTTCTTTTAATATGTAAAATAATGGATACATTGCTAATTATAAACTGTTAATAAGGCCTAGTAATTGTCAAAGGTTCTAATGCATACAAAGCTTTTGGGTGGTTTTTTTTTCCCTATGTAGTTGTGTATAAAAAAGGACATGATAAAATATATTCCTAAGCAATAAATGGACTAACAATAGGCTTGCATTTTTTTTTTCATGAGACACCCCATCATCTCTCTTCTCTCCGTTTTCATTACTTCCACGCAATCCGACTTCACTCTGCGTAAAGGTTTCATACACCTTCAGCCCAAGTAACACGACATCGGTTATACCCTCGCCAAACTCCAAGTAATTACGCAACAACATTTTCCTAAAGATTGGAGCAATTGAGAAATTTAAATATTTAAAAATTGTACCCTGTTCCTTCATAAATAACTTTTAAATTTTGGTATTTTACTCCAAAAGTATTTTCATATTGTTAGGTGGTTAATGTACCAGTACTTTTGTGTATCCATTGTAACCACAAACAAAAATAACTAGAAACAACACAACCTACAATTATTTTAATTATATTACTAATATTGTGTCGCATAGCGATTTATTTTTTATATACTTTAGCACATGAAACCGGAAATTATGTATATGATACGTATTTAGTTATAATAAAATTTAAAGGTGACAATGGATATCATAATAATTTGTTTGTATAAACTGTAAATCAGTTAACATTATTAATTTTTTTAATATTTCTGTTTACAATGGAAGAGAGCTTTAGTGGTAATCTCAGTAACTAATTAGGATAAATAAAAAAATTATAGACCTATATGTTCCCTATAAAATCTGGAGAATAATCGTTTATTTAATTATTAAATTTTAACTATATAACGCGAGAAATTAATAGTTTTATATATTTTAATCCTAAGTCCAGCTATCATCTCACTAATTTTAACACTTATGTTAAATATTTACCCTACTATTAAAATGCTTGAAAAAGTCCTCTTTAGAGATTTTAAAAGTAAATAATTCTCTTAGTAATCTATTACACTTTTTTAAAAGAGATATATGATATGGGGTCTTAAAAATAAAAGATCTGGAAATTCCGATATTATGCATGATTATAAAGCGATTCTTTTTGTTCGGCTTAGCTAGACATATCCAAAAGAATTAAAAAACTCCTAAATCACAAGTTCTCTTATTATTTGTTAAATTATCATACATTTCTTACGAAACAATAATTAACCTTAAATGTGTTAAATATTCCTTAAATAATGAGAAGAGAAATCATTTTAATTCTGTGGTTAAAAAATAGCGAAAACTAGGATATAAATTGCTTTTGGTTAAGACAAATACTGAGGAGCAGGAAAACTAAGGATTTTATAAATAAATTAAAGCTAACTCACCTCTATCTCTAAGGTCCATTGTGCTGATCCTAGTCCTTTTTAATCACACGCTATTTCGTGTGTAGATTTTCCCACGTCCCTGCGTTTTGAACAACTTTTTGGAACAATGCTGAAACTATGAAAAGTCCTAGGCCTTTGTCAAGCTTTATCCATCGCATCATAATCTTGATCATGCTTCCCAAACACAAAGTGGTGTAAAATCAACAACTTTTGTGAAGCGGCACTTCTTAAGACTAATCGAAAACATTGAAATACCTGTGGTTGTCCATGGATTTAAAAAATATATAGCACACGCTGCGTATAAATTTTCATATAATTTTAAATAGTCTGAGGTGGTGTTACCCTTCAAGTTATTAACTCGCGTGTAAAAACGATTGCCAGGCATTGTAAACTTAGTTTTCATATCTAATGTGCAGTTATCTAACCTCCGTTATAACACATTAGTAGGGTTGTCGAATTAGCTTAAAATGACAACTCTCTCACTCCACATTATTGTTTTTTGGTTGACATTGATATTACTCCTCCTGTACTTTAACACACAGATCACCTATTAAGTTGTTATAAAGCAAGTTAGAAAAGTGGAAATGTTGTAATGTTGTTTTTAATAAAAAAAGATAAAATGTGATACATCTAAAATATACATGTGGATTTTTATAAAATAAAGAACCATATTAAGAGAAGGTTAGATATAAGAGCTGTTATAGTTACTCTGTGGTTGGCTTAAAAGGTCGGAAGAGGTGACCATATCCCCATTTTGGGACGTTAAATTCTTTCACCACAAATACATTCCCTTTTCTTTTTATTAAGAAACCACTTTCTATTTAGAAAAACGCTTTTGAATAATTGTAAGTAAACAGTAATTCAGCCACTGTGGACTCTCAAAAAAGCGTTGTTGGCTTTAGATATGATAAAAATTAAAATTTTTTTCTCGGAATTAAGGAGTTCACTAATGTACTAAATACCATTGTTGACCTATAAGACTGTAAAAATAAAAAGATAAAACTAATAATTATCCAACAAGTTTTATATTCCCCCACACATAAATTTAAACATGGTGGAAACTTGTTAAAAACCTATGAAATTATTGTTTTTATTGTTTTTTTTCTTCCTTTGGGATAAATACTATTTTATTTTTATTCATCCGCCCTTATTACTTACATCTTTCTGTCATTACACAATTCAAAGAGCTTGACCCAATATAACTTACTGGATTTCTTATACAAAAAATAAAGTCTCTAAACACGTTTTTAGATAGACAAAAATATTCATAAAACATTGAATACTCCATTTAACACACCCATTACTAACCAAAAAAGCCAATTCCTCAACTAACAAATGGAGAATTTCAGATAAAGTATTTAAATTTCATACTACTATAAAATATTTGTATAGAGTGATATTTCATTTGTTTCAATTGGCCAACTTAAACACCCCCCCCCCCCCCCCCCCCCCCCCCTTCCAAAAATATATGATATGGGTACCGGAACATATTCCTGACCTTGTAAAAACCCTAGATTTAATGTATTAATAACGTAATGTTTTCAGGGATTCCTAAAGTTGAAGAATGAAACTATGTATATATCTTACCGTACTACATTCATGAAGTATATAATGGAACAACACACATTCTCCTGCGTATCTCTGCAAAATTATATTAATATACATGAGAATAAGATTGTAATAATTCCAATGTTAAAAATACTAACCTGGTCATTACTATAAGTCGATAAACCGCAAGGTGGCAAGGTTTTTTACACTTTGGATCTGACCCACAGAAAGAGACCACAGATTCATTAACCTGTGTGTGTACAGACACAGTTGTTTTGTCAGTACCCAATGACCTTCGACTCTTCCTCCTTATGTCAGTATAATAAGACCCACCCGCACAGGCCAGAAGAACACGAGGTATGGACATAATTAAATCCTTAAGAAAGGATCTGCCTCTACTATTTTGGTAAACCGAATATTTGAATGCGCGGCATGTGTTAACAAACAATATATATCATACAGATTTAAATATGTTGTACTCAATAAGGTACTTCCTTGCTACTACCAGCGCCTCATCCGCCTGGTTGTAATAGTCTTCAAAGTTGAACTTTTAATCCCGTCCGTTAAGTTAACACTCGTAAAAATCGTTGTAAAATGCCTTTATTAGTTTGAATAAAGGATTATTAAATGTTGAAAATGGCTTTTTTGTGATTATTAATTGGACTTGACATGTAGAGATTGACATAGACAGCTTCATAAACCCTTTAACTTTTAAAAAATCAACTGCATCCCTCTATCTATAAACAGGATCCACGTAAGGCATTAATTACTCAACATCCACACAACACGGAGACTAATAAATTGATAATGTTGTTTCCAATCAATACGCATAACATTTTCAAAACAACGCATCTTCAACAAATATAAACTAGTACTATTTTAAGTCCTTTTAAAAAAAATGCCTTTTAACAATGAATTGGCCAAACATAGACAAGATTAAGTTTTCTAATTTATTTAAACCCAAAGTGAACATTTTTAAAGGCTAAATGTCCCAAGGAATAGAACCGAACCGACATGGTTGATTATTACGTCCGTATTGGACAGTAATAAAAAACATTTATATTTGTTTCTACAGCTCAAAAGAGGCAGCAAAAGTATTTTGAAAATAAACACATATTTTCCTCTGATACCAATAACTCAGTTTTGTGACTAATAATTTTTTAACTTAATTTCCAAACAAACTCAATTTTGCATTGTTAATATTGTAATACCTAGACTCTCTTCATCAGCCAGAAATCAAGTTAGCACAATTAAAGCCTAAATATCGATTAAACAATTTTGTAGATTATAAACCCACTCAATTCTGTATATAAATTTAACCATGTTTTCCTGCTTCTTGAGAAATATTTTACTTCACTTTAAAACACTATTGTGCTGAAACATTATGTTAAATACCAGCATTTTTAAAAATTTGTATGAAACTTTTAAAAACGGACCAGATCGATATTTTCAATGGGGGGTGAGATACGTAGTTTTGGCGTCGTTTGTTATATTAAAAATCATAATAATCCTTACGGGTTTGTGCCTAATAGTATATATCAAGTAATTAAAAGATCTCTTTTCTTTGAATATAAAAAAAAATATTTAATATCACCAATATATTGGCAGCATTGGGACAAATGTTTATTGTAGTTCAGATATGATATTAAAGGAATATAACATTTTCCATATATTGATTTTTTTATTTTTTGTGCATGGCCTTTCCTGAATTCAAAGTTTCCAATCATTAGGCAAATAAAAAAAATTATCAACCAATTTTCGAAATTATTAAAATGTGCTCACGGCAGTGAGGCGTACGGTACGTAGAATATACTTCCTCCTTGAAACAACTATAACATGTTTTTATCAAGTATGCATAAAACACGTTAAATTAACAACCATGGTTTTTTAAAAGTGTTTCATGGAAGAGTAAAGAGATCTCTCTCTGCCAACACTTCTAGGTCAGCAGCAGAGAGGATTAAAAATCAGATGGAAAACGCAAAACTAGGCAGGTTTATTAATTTAAGTCAATTTCTATGAAGCATATCGGGTTTCGGTTTATAGTACATATCACGTGCATTAAGGCTTGGCTGATCAACTAGCGAACCTTTTACATATTGATTCTTAGGGTAAACAAAGAATGAAAAGAGAAAATTTTCATATGGGTTTTTCAACGCAACGTGTAATACTGTTGAAGTAAATGATGAAATTCAAAATCAGAAATCAAATTGAAATTGATACAGATATGTATGTGTAATAGCTTAAGGCTGGCAACAATAAACAGTAAAAAATAGAAAATTCGTAATTTTTAGCATTTCAGTATGTGTGTAATATTTTTCTTTTTTTTTTAAGGATAAGCCGTCCTCCCCCTTTTAAGCCATAACGCTGCCCGGTCCTCATAGGCCCACTGGCCTGTGCGAGGATCTTACCCAAACAGAATACGGGAGGGTGGTCGCATACAGTTCAAGGTATTTTGGTTACTGATGAAAAGTGCAACGGTACACGAGACAGGATTCGAACCTGCACTATCCCTACACTTAGGACTGAAAGTTCAAAGTCCATTTTTTAAACTTTATTGAATGAATACTTACTTTTGTTTAATTGAACTTAAGAAACAAAAAAAACTAAGTCTAAAACGTTATGATATAATTTTTCAGCACATAATCAGCTATAACGCATTTAATTTTTAAAAAACCGTCAGAAAAATATTTTTTTTTTCACTTATACTTTGATACTTTAATTTAATTATTTTATAGTTCCACACGTGAAAAATAGCATGCCGTGTATATTAATTATTTCTAACCTTTTAAAATTGATTGGACACCACTTTACTTTTCATGGAACAATATTAGTTTATCTTAGTAATTATGTCAAAACAAAGTGACACACAGTAGTTACAAAACTTAAACGGAGAATTAATTTACTTTTAATTATTTATAATATGCTCTGCAATATTCTCCAAAAACGGTTCCAGTATATATGTTTTACCATAAAAAAATTTATTTATACAAAACAATTTTTTATTTTTGGTAATAATTTTAATTTTTAAATAATATTAATAATATAATGAAATAAATAATTAAATGAAAATGAAAATAAAAATATAAAATCAAGTTTTGTTTCTGTGGACTATATCAACTTTATTTAGTTTCTCTCTTTGAAATAGATGGGTGCTTCTGGTTGTTAATAGCAGCAAACTACATTGAATAGATGCAAATATATATATATATATAGTATATATATATATATCTATAATATATATATAATCTGTAAAACATTTATTTATCTTGAAATCTAATTCCACACCAGCCTTCACTAATTTCAAAGTTTTTGTTGTTAATATTGACCCTACTAATAAACTGGAAGAAAGATGACCCTTATAGACCATCTTTAAGAAAAATAATTCTGTAATTAAATCTTTAAACCTTTTTATAAAATAATATTATGAATGGATCTTAAATAGGATTTTTCATCTTTGTACTAAGGACCAATGTTAAGCGATTTCCTTCTGTTACACTTATTGTAACTGATCGGTCTATTAAAAAACCCAAAAGTAACAAAAATATACACAAAGCATAATAACGCTAAATCTTCCCGAAATTAAATAATTCCACTGTAAAATCCCAATAAGAATTAAAATCCTCTGTTAACTGAAAAATTGCGTTATACTTAAATCTGAAACAGTTTTAACTGCTTTTCTTTTCTGTCATGAATATTCGCTAAAAAATCTATCGTAAAAACTGATTTGTCAATGAAGAACAGTGAAGAGACAGACATTTGATTCTTAACCCCTTGAACTGCAGTAAACGTAAAAAAAACGTTTACTTTTCGTCCCGCGGCGGCCCATCACTGCTACGCCCGTAAATGTACGGAACACATGATGTTCTCTTTGTTGTTAGTCCCACTACTACTGAACAAAGGGGCCCACACCATCTAGCGGCCCAATATGAACTATCTGGACCT